>NC_079503.1:83035467-83343247 GCF_030052815.1 Hevea brasiliensis
TCAAAAGCTAGATTAAGGAGGAGAATTACCCAAGTCTTTGTATTTAATACATTTATCTTATACCAGTTAACATGAAATAATGCACCCTCTGAATGAATACTTGAAGTGTGAAGTTTAGAAAATTAATTTTAAATTAATTTTTATATAAAAAAATTAATTTTAAAAGAAAATAATGGTCAATATAACGTTAATCCTTTTCAATACATTAACATGTTTTTATAAATAACTTTATTTATTTATTTATTTATTTATTTATTTTTGTTCTTGTCGCGTTGAGTACAAGCCTGTTATGTTTTGCTTTGGTCACAAGACTATCAAGGGTCAGCCAGCCCCTTGTAAACTGGGAGATTACAATCCCCTGCAAGGCAAAGGAAACAACAAAAACATTTGATTGGTCACAGGCTGGCAATTGGAACTGAGTGGAGTGAATAGGATTTTATGTAATTATATGGCTCACGTAATTTTCTTGCATTATTAGGCGACAATCGACATGCTGCTGTGGATTTCTTCGGCTTCTGTAAGAAGCTAATTTAGCTACGCAACAGCACAAAGCTTATTTGTTAAGCTTTCAAGCTTTACCTTTAACGTATGGATTAGGGTTTTGAATTTCCTGTACTTTGTCAAACGTGGTTCCACATTTAGATGAAAGTGGTCCTCCAATTCATGTGCTCCAACCGTAAATTATGCACACTTTTTGAATTTTGTCTATTTACTTCTTATTTTTATTTTAATTTGCATATATTAAATTTAGACCATTAATAAAATTGAATACGCGTATTCAAAAATAATACGAAAAAAATAATATTTTATATTAAAACAAATAAATTAAGTCTCTACATCTACGATAATGTCAAAAGTGTTTATTAAAGTTTAATTAAAATATTACAACATCCTTATTTATATCACCAATAGACAATACTTCAAGATTCTTATTTATTTCGCAAAAAAGCTTCAAAGAAGCAAATATTTCAACTTTCTTATTTATTTCACCAGCAAGCTTTAGGAAACAATGCTATCAACGTGTTTCATGGCAACACAAAAGTTTTTTTTTTTTTTTAAAATAGGTCTCGCATCAATTTGGATCGAGTTATTTAAGCTAAATATAAGATTTGGGTAAATTTTCTCTCCTTGAATTACTTTTTGAGATGAAATTAGACTCGATCCATTTCTGTATATGTTATTAAAGCTTACCTGCTTTAATGTTAGACTATAAATTTCGCACTCTAAATGTCTTACTTAGATGTAAGAGAGGTGTATTGTTTACATTGGTTTGAAATAAAGTATTTGAGTTAAATATAAGATTTGGATAAACATCTTCTAATTAAACTAATTTTGAAATGAAGACAATGGAGCAAATATCAATTTATTTATCCTAATTACATATGAGATGTTGTTCAATGTCAACTGTCATTTTTCAAGTCAAAATACTCCACCTTCGCTTATATATATATATATATATATATATAGAGAGAGAGAGAGAGAGAGAGAGAGAGAGAGAGAGAGAGGGAGGGGGGAGGGGGGGGGGGGGTGGGGATGTTGAGAGCTTCCAAGCAAATTATGTTTAAAAGTGACCAAATTTCCAAGATACATGATAGATATTACAGTAGTGGGAATCTACGACTTCTGCATCCAACACCAATTTTAGGAAAGAGGGATTGTATTTTCAGTTCAATCTTGCAGAGAAGATTCATATCCATTATAATGGATAATTACAACAATGTCAAGATTCCAAATGCAATGAGACCGTGCGACTTTGGGGTAAAGCATATGACTGTGCATATATATGAATGGGTTGACGAGCTTGCTAGCTAGCTAGTGCTTGCTAGCGTGCTTCCAATGAGTGAGACATGATCTAGCGTACTCATGGGTTTGGAGAAATTTTCGTCAAGTCAAGGGAAGTTGGAAAATTTTGTAAATATCAGATTATAAAAATTGGAAACTTCTAGACCAAGGGAACTTCATCGAATAACTGCTACATGAATGGCATATACGTCTCTATTTATCTCAAATTCCTTAATTATTATCTTAATTTGTTTGGCATTGCTAATGATTTCTATACTATACTGTACCACTTTCTCTTATTTAAAATTTAAAATTTTATAAGAATTCAATTTAATTAATTTTTTAATTAATTTTTATATTTAAAATAAAAAATTTAATTTCTTTAATTTAAAAAATTATTTTAAAATAAATAAAAATCAAATATAATTATATAACAATTTATTTAAATTCTTTTTTATAAATAATTTATTTCAAACCAAACCTTTAGAAAATATACCTTGCATCAACATCTTCTACTTATAAAATATATATAAAAAGGAAATTCTAAAGTTAAAGATATACAACATTTTCCTTAGTAATTGTGCAATAAGAACTAGCAAATCTTCGTAAGAGTAGAGATGGCAAAATTTCTTTAACTCGATCTAATCCAACCTATTCTGAATTCGATCAATTTTTTTCGACTTAATTATAATTTCGATATTGTATGAGGTGGGGACACAAAGACCTTCTCTTCACCTTGAATCCCAATAATCTATGAATAAATTTCAACAACTGTTCATGAATTTATATAGTTGTAACACTACAGTCTTTTAACTTTGAAATGTAACATAAAACTTTCTAAACTTTCAAATTTTGTACAGTAAAATCCCTCTGACTTTTAATTATTGATTTTTCAGTTAGAAACTGATGTGAATAGCTCCCGCATGGTGTTTAGTCAATATTTTTTTGTCCTCTCTTATGCAAAGTGTAAAATTATTCTCTTTACGCATGAAAAATTATTCTGTCTATAGAGAGAAAAAAGATTCAATTTACACATGGCTTGAGAGAGAAAAGAGAAATACTGACTAAACTCAATGCCAGAACTGTCCAGGTTCGCGTCTAATTGAAAAACAGATAATTAGAGGTTAGTGGGATTTTACTGTGTAAAATTAAAAGTTGATGGGGTTTTATGTTACATTTTTAAGTTGAGATACTGTAATGTTACAACTAGATAAGTTCAGGGACAATTGTCAAAATTTATTCAATAATCCATCTGCACAATAACATATTATTAATTTTTATTAAAAATAATATATTTCTATATATTTATATATTTAAATATTATGAATTAAAAAACATAAATATATTATTAAAATTATATTTAAAACTTATATTTCTAATTTATGTTTTTTATTAAAAAAATAAAATATATATTATATAATAATAAATTAAATAAAACATGAAAAAAAATCTCCACAAAAAAAATTCATCTTATGCCGCTCTCTGGTGAAAAAGCCCCGCCCTAATTCCAAACTTTTATAGGGCAAAAACAAGAGGAAACGAGAGGAGCAACCTGCCTTCAACTCGCCCGTTACCATTCCTACGTAAGAATACTTATCTAAGTCATTTAATGGTTAATTATTCATAAAATAAGATTTACATAATTACAATGTTTAAAAAAATTACTTTAAAATTTTCTATTTTAGAGATTTTTATCGGTTTTTTCATCAAAACAGTGAAGCCCAATAGGCAATGGCCAGTTGAGTGTGAAAACGCTGGGTTGAGGATCCATTATTCCCCTCATGACAATTGGGGAAGATGGGCTTTGTATTTGGTGGGATTGGCCCACAGCACACTGCCCCCCATTTGGAGCCTATAAAGAAAATTGGGGCTCCCTATGCTCTTTTAATTCTTGAAATTTAATAACATTTTGATTTGAGATTTGTTTGGAATTGTTATTTAAACTATTATTTTGACAAATATTATCTTAAATATATTAATTAGAGATTATTAGAATTCATCTTTATATTAAATTTAATATCTTTAATCATAAAGACTAAAAAAAACTAAATATTTTTTTAAACTATATTTTTCAATAATATTTAAAAAAGATTAAAAAAAAAAAAATAAACTTCAACACCAGCAGACTCACACTTGGCAAATAATATAAATTTGACTGATATGCATAATCAAATGGCATAGATAGTAAGATACTGCAGGAGGATTGCCAAAAATTAACGACAAATGTAAAATTTAGTTATTTCCTTTTATATATATATATATATATATATATATATATATATATATATATATATATTGTCATAAACAACGTGTTAGCTTATGCTCTAAAGTTACCTCACATTTAGTAATTTAGGTTGACGGGTATAATTTATAAATCATATAAAAAATTTAAATACGAATATAATCTTTTTATTATTATATGAGTTATATAATATGATATGATTAATATTAAATTATATTAGATTAATTTTACATCACATGACCCATTTAATACAATTTGACATAGTCGAATATAAATTATTTAACATGTTTTGATACGATTCAATATTTTTAATCTTTATAAATTAATATATAATATAAAATTTACACATTAATTTCAAGTATATATAAATTTAATAATATGTAAAAATATACCATCTAACATTAACTAAACAAGCAATATTTCAATATTTAACTAATTAAAATTTTTAACAAAAAATTGAAGAAAATAAATACTTGTAAGATAATATAATTTTTAACTTGATATATGAATTCATAAATTGAATAAATTTTAATAAAGAAAATAAAAATTAACTATAATAAAACTCTAATATAATAAACAATTCAGTTTATATTTACTAATTGATTACTTTCTAATAATATAATTTATGGATTAACAAGTTAAAATGAGTTTAACAGATTAGCGAGTGAAAACATGTTAAGCGGATAGTGAATCAATTGGTGACATAAATTATAAAGCGTATCAAATTAAGTTAGCAAGTCAATCATAATATAGTACAATGATTAACGTGTTATAACGAGTCGACACACGAATTCAACACCAACATTAATTAACTCAGTCTAAACTTTTTACTTTTATGTTGTGTTGATGTTTGAAATTATCATTCTTATAATTTAATAGCGTACTATAAGAGAATATTTTATTCTAAATATTGGATATTCTCTTATCATAAGACTGGAATTATGGAATTGGAGGGTTAAAGGAGTACGTGTTTTTGCTTTGGAGATTGATAATGATAATAAGAGGGTAGCAAATCTTTTACCACTAAAGGATATATAATTATAATTGATAACTTTTGAATTGTAATATTTTAAATAGTATTGTTTTTATCATTAAATTAAAATGAGAAAATTTATAATATATATTAAAAAATGATATAATTGATAAATAGGGACGAGGTTATAAGTGCACTAAAGGGGGCTATGGCTCCAAGCCCCATAGCTCCACTTTAACTTTTTAATTTTTTATTTAAAATTTTTAAAATATATTTAAAATATAAATATTTATATAATATATAAAAGTTTACTTATTAATAATTATAAATCCAATTAAAAAGAACTCATCAATCATTCTCCATTTAAAATAAAAAATTGTTAATTCTATTTATTTTTACTTTATTATAAAATATATTTTCACTAACTTTTAATAAATTAGTAGATAAAATAGATTGAATAAAATAATTTAATGAGTAATATTTTACGTAATATATTTTAAGTATGTCTAAATATAAAATATATTTTTTGAATTATATAAATGAATATTGATGCTACCGTGAGTTCTTGGGATTCAGTCCCAATGTTACGTAGACCTGCAAGAAAGAAAAAATGAGGTGGGTGGCTCCCTAGCAAGCCATTTTGACACCCAAATCAGAGAACTGTGTATGAAAGAATGAAGAAGGACTGTAATAGGATTCAAAGTGAAGAATATGCACACCTTCTTTCTGCTTCTCTTCTTTTATTTATAGGATTTTGGAAAATTAGTTATTACTTTAATCGTAGAGGTAATCTTGCATTTGACCCGCCAAGATTGTCTCTTTCCTAAATTGACTTTTCTATCTTTGACTTCTGTTATTGCTCGATATTCGTTCTGCTCGGCTGGTTGGATCGAGTAAAGATATTCTTTATCCGTTCTATACTAAGACTGATTTACCATTTAGGATTTGGTTTGCTCTGTTTATGCATTTCTTCACTCGGCTTTGATTCTTTGAGCAGATATTAACTGTCATGTTAGATTTTATTTGACTTCAAATGTTGATTACTTATCTTGATTTTTTCCGGATAATATCAAATATAAATAACTGATAAATTATTTTATAATTTTAATTAGTCACCTCAAATATTATGGCCAAGTTCCTCCATTGTTGATAAATAATAGTAAATTCACTTGTTATTTATATATGCAATGTCCTTAATTGTAACATCCGGAGGCCAACAAATGCAGACGTAAGTGCATGAGTTTATTGGTAGGCTACCAAGTGAAGAGAGATAGGAATGTATCATCCATATTGAAAAGGAGAAACAAGTGAAAGGCATTCGTAAAGACGTGACGGTGCTTTTGGGCTCGATGATGACTACCCAAGGGCTGCAAAATGAAGTAAAAATAAGGGCTGCAAAAATAAGGGCTGCAAAATGCACATGGAAACGACAATGAACCATTCCACATTGAAAAGGGCTGCAAAATGAAATTTATTAATAAGGGCATGGCTTGCCTAACTGACGTTAGATTAATGAGGACATGGTTTGACTAACTGACATTAGATTAATAGTTGGATTTCACAGTGATTATGAGCTTTTTAGAGGTTTTTGTATTGCTTTAACATGGGATTACTTTCTACAAAGTCGAATATTAAAAATAAATAAGTTTAGGAATTCCCAGTGCGTACATTGCAACAAGCAATTTTTATCTTGAGAAGGTATTAGTAATTAATCCAATCACAAAGTGCAGGAGTTTGATCAATCTGTTGACATTTGATAAAGACATTTCACCGACCCCAACTTAATGGCAAATTATTAGGTAAATCTACTGTATTTCAGGATATTTATTAACTAACATGTAGGGGTGATCACTATTTATTTTAAATCTAAAAATTGAATCGAACCGCCTTAATTCGGTAATTCTATTTGGATTTTGATATAATTCGGTTCGGTTTCATTTTGTATTTTAAAAATTTCAGTTATTTCGATTAGATTTGATTTTAAAAAAAAATCAATTTGAACCGAACCGAACCGAATAATATTTTTTATTTTTGAATTAATTTATTTTTATGGAGAATTTATGAATTATATGTAATTATATATATATATTGCTTAATTTCATTGATTAATGGTTATTAGGTTCAAACTAAAGTTAAAATTAAACCAAATGACTTGAAAATCAAGTCTAAATTAAAAAATAAATAAAATTCAGAATCGATCGGTTTGAACTGAACCGAACCAAAATAAAACGGTTTAATTCTAAAATATAGTAATTCGATTTTAGTGATTTAATTCGGTTCGGGCTGGTTCGATTTGAACCGAATGCTTACCCTTACTAACATGCTATATTAAAAATTTAAATTCTAGTGGAGATTTTCTGCATTAATATTAATCTCGACGTAGGTGTAATTAGGTGTCTCCTAGTCATCATTTCATCTGCATTCAACTTATGTATAATAAGTTGATATAACATTAAAATACACATTAAAATATTATTTTTTGTATAGAGTCAAATTAACCATAATACATTGTAATTAAGGATAATTCTTTCTAGAATAATAATTTCCAGAGGGCTCCTCCTTCTCTTTTCTTAGCTTTATCTCTTTTTTTTTTAATTTATTTAGTTTTATGTTAATAATAATCAAATTTCTCTTTTTTTTGAAATAAATTTATATTTGTTGTCTCAATTTTTAAAGATTATTCTTCTCTTTTGAGATTTTACATATTTTATTACTTTGTTATTTGATTGGTAGTGCCCAAAAAAATGATAAATTTTTTTTTTGGAAATACATCTTGTTATATTAGACTCGTAAAAAGATTATAAAATTATGTGGTAATTAAAATTATCACAAATAAAACATAATTTATATTCAGTTTAAATACTGTCGATTCCTCAATTTGCATCTTAAAATAAAGATAATTTTTTTATTAAATTAAAATAAAAATAATTAATGTTCATATATTTAATTTTTAAGACTTATGTTGAATTTATTTAATAATAAATTTAATATTATAAAAATATTTTGTACGTCTTATTTATACTATTTTTTATTAAAAAAAATATTTTTATCTTTTCAAAAACTAATTTTCTCTCTTTAATAATAATCTCATAATGATATCTCTAATCATATAGATAAAAACAAAAATTTAAATATCAGATTTCACTTTCCCTAAAACATAATAAACTTTGAGAGTTAATAATAATAGGTTAAAGCTCAATTTTACTCATTATTGGAAAATTTCAATTTAAGCATAATTTAATCCAAAAATTAAAAAATTGAGTTTCTTGATTTTCAAGTTTAAATAAAAAATTTAACTGAAAAATTAAGAAATTAAATTTCTTAATTTTAATTTAAATAAAAAAAGATAATAAGCTCGCAAATTTTAAATTTTGAATTAAATTAAAATCAAATTAAAATATTTATGTTAATTTAAATTAAAATTTTAAATATGTTAAATTAAAATTTTTCAATAAATACGGGGCAAATTGAATATTTTGCCTAACTATAATAGTAAGCATAAATGTACAAGCATCTTTTTTTTTTTTTATAGATTTGATAGTGATTTTATCTTTTATTCAATTTATTTGTAAGCATATTGGTGTTTCACCACAAGACACTGAAAAATCAAATTAAAAAGGGAAATAAAAATACTGTAAAAATTTAAATGTAAAATGTGTTAATATCGAAAGATTCAATGAAAAAAAGAGATGAAGATGCATATTGATGATGATAAAATAATATATTTCTAAACAAAACTATAAGCATAAAATATTTACAAAAGGCAACCGAATGCACTTGATTAAAGAAAATGGGTCCCTTTCACTTAACTGCCAAATGCCAGTAAAAGATCACTATTCTACACGCAAACAAAGATTAAATTTCACCGCCCAAGCACAACTCACCATATTAAAGTCTAAAGAAATCCCCCCACAAATCTCAGCTTTCTTATCCACCACCAGTTTCAATCCATTTTCAGACCCATCTTCAAACTTGCTTGTAAATTGGTTTGCTTCTATTGTATTTCTACAAGCTCGTAAAATGATGTATCGAATTAATCATGCACATACCTCAGCCTCCAAACTGTTTAGAATGGCTGCTACTTGAACAATTGTAGGCCTGCTTTTCCTAGAATTGCTAATACAAGCTGAAGCAACCTTTGCCAATCTAATAATTGGCTTCGTATCTGAAGGTATTGCAAGTCTAGCGTCTAAAAGCTCACTAAACTTATTTTCTTTAATCAAAGGCAATGCCCACTTCACAAGTAACCCTTCCTCATTTCTCCTTCCTGTCAACAGCTCTAACAAAACCACACCAAACCCATAAACATCACTTGCCTTGCAAGGGCCACCCCCAATTTCACGCCAGTATTCTTCATCCACGCACCCTGCTACGTATCTTCTTTCTTTAGGTGCCAAAAAGGAGAGTCCGTAATCACAAACCCTAGCAGAAAACTTCACATCTAATAGAATATTTGAGGCCTTGAAACACCCATGTATAACATTCGGTGCCATCCTTTCATGCAAATACTCAAGCCCTCTGGCTGCCCCGGCAGCCACCCTCAGACGGCTGCTCCAATCCAACAGGAAACCAGCATCAGAATTTTCATGCAAATGAAAATCCAAACTGGCCATATCAACAAATTCCATAACAATAATTCTCTCCCCTGGAGCCTGTGAAAATCCCAATATAGGCAATATATTTGGGTGTTGGGCTAAAGACAGTGTTTTGAGTATTGAAGAGAACCCACAACCAGCATTGCTCAAAACAAGAGATGGGTGTATTCTTTTAACAGCAACCAGCTCTTCTCTTGGCAATAGGGCTGCGTATACTGTACCTAAACGGCCTTTACCAATAACTCTTCGATGATTAAAGCCATCAGTGGCAGCATCTATATCTGTCAATGGATATGTGGGAGCAGAAGCCTTGAATGAAAGAGTTTCTTCAGATTCTACAGGTTTCTTTCTACAAAAGAAATAGAGGATCAAACCAAGAATGATGAAAATAATCAAAAGAAGAGCAAGGATAAAATCATAAGCAATTTGGTCGCCGGAATACATGTTTGCGATCTTGTTTATTTTGGTTGATATGGGAAGGGAAGAAGTAGATTACTCTACAAGGAATTCCTTTTGGAATTGAGCTTTATATATATAAATATATATATATATATATATATATATATATGAGTGAAAGATAAAGGCAAAGAGAAAAGAGAAATCTGTCTGGCTTAAATGTCAATGCTTTGAAAAATGGCTAAGAAAGTTGAGAGTTCTATGGCTTTGATTATCTTCAGGGCCGAAAGCAAATATTTATATTAAGAAATTTATTAATAATTTAATATAGATATTAATTTAATTAACCAATCAATTTATAAAATTCTCACAATATGTATTATT
The DNA here is from genome assembly GCF_030052815.1 of Hevea brasiliensis. Classification (NCBI taxonomy): domain Eukaryota; kingdom Viridiplantae; phylum Streptophyta; class Magnoliopsida; order Malpighiales; family Euphorbiaceae; genus Hevea; species Hevea brasiliensis. The sequence continues at coordinate 83,045,840 of NC_079503.1, forward strand.
GGGCAAAATATAATTTTTTAATATATAATTTTAATATGTATTTCAATCTTTTTGCTATTAATAGAACATATAATTGATAAAGAATAATTTTTTGTTTAAGAAATTTACATAATTGGAGTGCAAAATTAAAATTGAATGTAAATTCTTCAAAGTTTATGATGGTAAATTTCTTTTGTTAGTAAAATATTATTTATTAATTTGGATTTTATTTCTTTAAATAACTAGGTCATAAAAAGAAATTAATTTTTAAAATTAAAATTTATAAAGTAAGTTTGACTATTATTAAAAGATTTGAGAAGAATAATCATCTTGAAATATCAATTAAATAAGGAAAATTCACCAAATTTTCCATGGCCCCCTCTGGTCCTTTAAATAAGGAAAATTCACCAAATCTTGTTGATTTGGCTTCTTAAAATCTGCAACATGGGAATGATTAGATTGACAAGATTTGGGAGGACTAAATAGATTAAATTAAATTAAATGTGTTAAAGTTGAATTTTTTTTTTATTTATTGTAAAAAAAATAAGGTTAAAGAGGGATTGAATTTAAAACTCTTTGAGATTTATTATATTTATGGTGAAAGCGTTAAATAGTGACGATTATTTTTAAATGTATAATTCATTAATTATTATTTAATTTATTAAATTTTTGTTAAATAAAAAAATATATCTCTTAAATTAATTAAGGTATTATTAATTGATATATGAACATAAGAGATACTATTAAGCCATATTTAATTTATAATAATTATAGGATAATACAGTTTAGTTTAACAGCCAAAGTTATAATCTTATCAACCCCACCAATCTTTAAGTGTCATATTACTTACTAGTTTTTCTTTATCAGTTTATGCACTTTCTATATGTATGTTTTATGAACTTATTCATTAAGGGTATTTTAAATTTTAACTTTGGTATAAATATTGTGAAATTTTTTTCTTGGGGTGGCCTTGGCCCCCAACCATCAATCATTTTTTTTTTTATATATTATATGTGTATTTTTAACAAAAAAATAGTTTATTTAGTTTAATTTAATTGTTGACCCCTTTAAATATTTTCAAAAATTTTTTAATAGGTATATTAATTTTAATTTTTTATTAATTGATATCTAAAATTTTTTAATAATCTCTCAAAAGTATTTATAAAAAAAATTAAAAAAGTGTAGTAAATTTTTATTTTTATTAATTGACCTTTCAAATCTTTTATTGTCCTTAATAATTTATAATTTATATATTATGATTTAAATTAAAATATTAAAATTACTTGATTTTTATTAAATAAATACAAAAGTTCAATAAAAAAATTAATTACTCAAACTTTTAAATCTAATTTGATTGACAATTATTATTTGAAAATTAAATTTAGGCTAAACAAATAATTCCTATCACATAATTTAGAATTAGATGGGATTTTTTTAATTTTTATCTTTGCTCTCCCTCTCATTCTACGGGTAAAATATATAATTTCTTTTATCTTTCCACTCGTTTAGCTTTTTTTTTTCATTTATTTTATTCAAATTAAAAAAAATATTTTATTTATATGTATACAACTTATACAAAATTTTAGATAAATCAACTTAAATATACATTTATTTTTTTTATTTATATACTTACTTAATTATTTTACTAATCTCTTTTTTTTTGTTTCTTTAAGTTTATTGTTTTTTTAATCTTATATTATTATGCCATATAATCTATCTATTTGGTGTTTATATTTATTTTTTTAACTTTTGAATGTATGAGTTTTATGCAAGAATTTGGTATAATAATTTAATATCGATCGATTGATTTTTATTTTTTTTTAATTATATAATTTATATAATGAAGTTATATAATAATTAAAATTATAATATTGTAATACTTATATTTACTATAGAAATTTTTACTATAATTTCTTTGAACTGATAAAAAAATTTTACAAATTAATATTTTGTGTTATTTTTATTTACTATATATTTTGCACTCTATTATATATAGAGTGCATTATAATTGGTCTTTCAAAGAAAAATTCCCTGAGTCCGCCCCGGAAAACAATATCATGCCCGTTAAGAATATATATGGAATAAATCATTCCAATAGAATGCCAAGTAGTGAGAAAATGAAGAAGAAAGGAGACAGTTCAAGAATGAATAGCTTGGCATTTTTAGCTATTAATTAAGAATTGGTCTTGGCATGATTCTATGAAGCTAATGGTGGTGCCTATTGGTTTAGGTTTTGAGTAATCTACATAGTCGTTCTTTTATGATGGAACTCTAACACCTCTTTCCAAAAGAGGGGGAAAATAAAAATTCTAATATCAATGAGATATTGGTCTGATGGCTAACACTGAAGTGCTAAGACTGTTAAGAAAGTTGATTATGCTAGGTTTATTTTTGGTGGCAAAGTCTCAGTAAAGTCTTAGAGGTTGTAGTCACTCTCTTTGAAAGAATTATAGCTCGACTATGTTGCTCCTTGAGTGAAAGAAAAAAGAGAAATCAATTTTTATTTAAACTGTTATTTATAAAATATTTATACCTCTTAGAATAAACACAACAGTTTATTTTATATCTTTTAGAATAATTTATATCCCTTAAAATAATTATATAGTTATTTATTTAAATAACTGTTAATTAATTAAAAATAAAATAAGATTAAAGTGCTCAATCTTTTGACATTAAATATTATTTAATTTAATAGTCAGCCAAAGCTAATTTAATTGAAATTTTTAGAGTACCCTCCAAAATTTCCCACTAACTAAATATTATTTAATTTAATAGTCAGCTCTCATTAAAAAATTATATTAGTTCCTGACTATCTAATGCATTAACTCACTACATGCATGCTAAGTTTTTCCATAATTATTAATAAAATTATTTTTGTTTATATAAGAAAAAAAAAGAGAAAAGGTTTCCTCAAATTAAAAAAAAAAATCAACAAACATATATGGAATTTATTGTCTATTAGCATCAACATTATTTTTTTTTTAGGGAGACATCAACATTATTAATATATGAGGACTTGCAATATTTCCCAATGGCATGGGAACCTTTTCATTCAACCTTATTGATTTTAATTATAATATAATTATTCTGATTAATGTTTATAGGCAAGAAGATAAGCACAAGACTTAGCGATCCATCCCTTAATTATCTCAACCACTGTCTTTCGTTGCATGATTAATTGCTGTGGATCACTTGCTTTTGCTCGAAGCAAATCTTATCCATGAGACCTGTCATATTAACCACACTAATTAATTAATTACTTGGCATTATCACATTCCATTTAACAATTAAATAAATAATTTTAATTTGAGTAATTATTAGTAAAAAAATAAATAATTTTATTAAAACAAATTAAAGTAAAACAATCAAGTCAACCATTAACAACTGAAAAAGCTTGTTGGCTTATACAGCTAATTGATGGAATAAGAAGGGGGCAGGGTGGGGTTATGTGGAACTTTACTATGCAGCCGATACTACCAAACAATTTCAAGGGAACAATATCCTATTCAAAGGCCACTTTTTTTTTTTCCTCCAATCAACAATTAATTTGTTGTCATTTTGGTCACTGGTTATTGGAATCTTTAAACTTTTTAGAAAGGAAGGAAAATAAAGAAAATTTTTTTTATTATTATTTTTTATTTGGTAAGAAAAATAAAAAAAAATGAAAATAAAAATAAAATTATTTTTCAAGATTATTTTTCCTTCCTTTATTTTCCACACATTCAAGCAGAGGGTTAATTTCAAAATTTGAATTTATAGAGAAATTTCCATATAATTACCCCTCAAACAGATGTTTTGGGCTTGACAGGCGTATCTCTCAATTTTAGTAATGGTGTAGGGGTGGGCTAAAGTTAGTCCTTTCACCTAGAATTGGAGCTAGGCTATTAACTGAGCCTGGATTATCTATTGCGGGCTTAGATTCCAATTTCAGGCTGATATTTATTACATTGGAATTCGAATTTTTTTATTTATTTATTTTTGTCTAAGCATTGGAATTGGAGTTTAATCCCTGAAAAAGTACACAACCCACAATAATTACTCTTGTGTTCAACTGGAATTGGGCCATAATGGGTCATCATTTAATTCATTAGGTTTGCAATGAAGAAATTGGGCAGACAGGTTGTTCAAACTGGAAATGGGAGACTTAACTCATTTATTGTTTTCCTATAAAGAAAATTCTTATCTAAATCGGCCTATTAATTTAATATATGATAAAATTTACATGTAAAATAATTAAAATTTAATGAGTTAATTTTACATAAAATTTCTTAATAATTTAAAAATATTGAAGTGATATTTAGAATTATAAAATTTTAAGTTGAAATCTCAGTTTATATAATAATAATAATAATAATGAAGAGAAAAATGGAACTTGAAGAAAATATAGTATTTGCCATAAACTTCATAGCATACACACAACAGCATTTCATTATACCTTTGAACACATCAAAGAAAGGAAATTTTATTCATCTTCCCTTAATTTTAGTGTTATTTTATTTATGTTTCTCAATTTCAATTTGTTACTAATAAAATTCTTAAATTTTAATTTATTTCAAATGAGTCCTCATATCTGTAATAGCATATTTCTAAGGTGAAAAAAAATGTTAAAATCATTACCTTTATCTTACAAAAAGAAATTTATCATTTTACCCCTCTCCCTTTTCTTTCTCCTCTCTCACATTCTTATTTTTTATAGTCTAATTAATTAATTAATATTTATTTATCAACAAAATTATTTTTTAGTAAACTATTATTCATTAAATTTATTAACCAAATTGTTTAGTAATTTATATTTTTCTATTTATTATTAATTTATTATGATTAGTTTAATTTTATTAAACTTTAATTTAAATTTTCTTTTCTATCAATTTTAAATCAAAATGGTAATTTTTATTAGAAAATTAGTTTTTAAATCAGTATTTGAAAATTATATAAATAAAATTTATTTTAGAACTAATTTTTAAATTTAAAATAACTTTTAATCTAAAATTAAAATTTATTATTAAATGTATAAAATTAAAATAAAATTAAAGTTTAATAAATTTAATTAAATTATTATAAATAAATAAATAAATAACAAATAGAAAATATATAAATTAATAAATAATTTTGTTAATAAATTTCATAAATAAAAATTTGAATAAATAATTACCAATTAAATAATAAAATCCATATTAATTGAAGAAAACTATAAAAATTAAAAATAAAAATAAAATAAAATAAAATAAAATGAAACCACATATTTTATATTAGGAAAATTTGCTATTTGGTCCTTGAGTTTTACCATTAATAATGATTTGGTCCTTGGGTTTTGAAAATTGAACATTTAGTGCTTGACTTTTGTTTCCATTAAAAAATGTAAGTCCCTTTGCCCTTTCTGCCGTGAGTCTCCCTAATTTCAATGGTCTAAGAAATAGATAAATTTTATATCACGACTCGATTCTACGGCCGAACTGACATTAGAACCTGGGTTGTTATAAAGCTCTCGAGACTCATAGTAAGTCTCACTATTCCCAAATTTATAATCAGGGTCAAAATTAATGCCCAACATACAAATAAAATAAAAATTATATTTTTATTTAGGCCAACCCAACCCGATAACCATCAGAAATCAAAACTAGGGGAGCCTAACCCAACTCTGATACCCATTATGTACAAACTATTTAGTATCATTAAAATTTTTTCATTAATTAATACCATAGATACATAACATAATGTCACAATAGAGTTCTAATTATTAAACAAATAAATAAGTATGTAAATAAATAAATAAATAGATACTAGAAACTATTAAACTAGACAGGACAACTTGTGGAGGAAAAATACAGGTTAGATTCGAAGCAATAAACTCGCTCTTCCTGTAATCTGAAAAAAAAAAATATTTGAATAGGAATGAGCGTTCGACTCAGAGAGTTTAGATATTCATTGTAGATGTAATTTCTATAACTATCTAAAATTAGTGCAATCCTACTATGAAATGCACATCCATCACATATAATAAATAATCACCAAATATTCGCATGAAAAGTTAATTTGGAGCAACTCACACATCCAATATATATATATATATGGGAGCTGATCCTCTATACAGCTGCCAGCGAGGTCAACTCAAGGCAGACTTTCGCTTAATAATCTAAGTGCGGGGGTCAGCGAGATCAATTCAAAGCCATACTCACTCCGACTTATCCATATATAAGGATCAGGTCCCAGCAAGTCAAGCTCCAACCGCGACTACTTGTCCTATCCATATCCATATCCACACCATACTCATGCCAACATACCCACACAACTCCAAATCATCCTCAAAGCAGCAATCACAAATAAATAATAATAATTAAATATGCAACAATAAAAATACCCTTAATATATTAACTATACATATGCATAACTAAATATTTATAAAATGAATGAGTATGCCAGATATATAATTAATATTGAAATTACAAAAATAAGATCCAACTCACAGACTTATCGACTGAACTATAGCTAGTCCGGCTAGAAGGAGAAGACGGCCAGCATCGACCACCAAAAGATACACACTGACCTCTATCAAAAGACTGATAAAATTAAATAATTAATTCAATCTATAGAATCAAAATAAATCCTAAGGTCTTACCAAAATTTTGACAGAGTCTTCTTTATAACTGGACTTAACCCCGCTATAAGAAAAATGCAACCAAAGCAATCAACAGGGCCTTAAGTCCACAACAACAATTATAACGTCCATCCGAAGCCTACAAAAATCCCAATCTAGGTCCGATCCTCCAAACTTTAACTCGGGTCCCTAACACTTCTACAGTCCAAACAATTATTCTCAGCACTTTAAAAATTATAAAAATATTTCTGGAGGCCCTCTATATTATCCTTGTGTTAATTAAAACTATGTTACTTAATTTTACTAAGTCAGGAATATTTTTAGATTTATCAGCTAACTTAGCCAAGGTAAAAATTACACAACTTAAGTTTGGGACTATCTTTGCAAATTTTGCTACCTAAAATGCATCCAAAATATCTGAAAATGCTAGGAATGACTGTAAACACGATCCCTTTCCGAGACAGCCCACCAAATGCCCAGATCGAGCAAGAAACTTGATTCTGAGTGTCGATGAGCTATCACCGATTCGATTGCACCTAAACAAAGCCTAAAAATTGTTAATAATTATCATAAAATTATATTTAATTTTTGGGCATAAAAAAAAAATCTCACCAAGCAATCTGGACTATTCGATGATCTTTTTTTCCAACGATATTCGATCGGAGAGGGGTCGGTCTCATCTCAAAGGTTTCGTCGCGCTGAGTTCATTTAGGGTCTTAGATCGTCGATCCAACGGTCAAATCATTCTAGATCTGATCGAAAAGCTTGAAAATCTAAAAATTCTATCCTCCATAACTTTCTCCTCCAACCACCTTTTGCTGGAAAATTGATATCAAAAGAAAGCTCTCAGAATAAGCTTTCTAACACCACTAGAATCGTCTTAATCGGATGTCGCATGAAGCCGAAATTGCGCTTGGAAGTTGTTGCCCTTGTGCATGCATCTTTCTCTCTCCTCCTTTGTTTGCCGCCACTTCTGGTGGTCCTAGCTGCCATTCATGGCCTCATGGTGGCCTCATGGTGGCCTCATGGCCTCCCTTGTTTCTCCCTTCTTGATCCTTATATCTCCTCTTCCCCTTTTTCTCACTATTAGAACTTAACCCATGAAAACATTTTTATTGAATTGAATCAAACCTGTAACAATAAAAGCTCACTCTTCTCAAATCCTCTTCAAGCAATTGGGATTGCAAATTGCTTTCTTCACTTTGAACTCACAACATTCTTCCCCTTATTCACATACACACTCAAACTTTCATCTCCTCATCTATCACTGGAATCTCCCATTGTTACTATCTCTACCTCTCTCACCATTACAATTACAACCTTCATCAATTAAACAACCTGCCAAAATTCAGAACATTACCCCATTCGCCAAAAGATCTCAACAAGCCATTTTCCATGGAAACAAACAAACTCAAGCCAAACCATAATAAAACAAGGGTAGAAAGAAATCACAGAAATCACAAAAAATGATCAAAAGCATAAACATTTTTCAAGTGGGAATATTGCATGTCACACCTTACCCCTCTGTAAGGCATAAAATGATCCCGTAGAATACCTAATGAACTACCGAATTTCACTTATCGATAACTCATTAAGTACCCTACAAGAGATTTTAAAATAATTTTCTTACTTTTTATAAGTGGTGAGCATTTTCTAATAGGTATCAAAACATTTAATTAGAGTTTGAAAACTAGTTAAAATTTTTTTCCCATTTTATTTTTTCGCAAATTTTATAAAAATTTCGGCAGAGTGCAGTCTATATTTTGAGAAAACAGTTCTTCAAATACCTGGAAAAAAGCATTTCCAATAATTTATCTCAACAACTTCATCAATTTCACAACCATCCCAACCAATTTTAACATTATTTCTCAATTTCCAAAATTCAACATCATCAAAATACTATAATTCAATTTCATTCAAATTAAAACAAAATACTTCTATTCATATTTCATTAAAGATAAAACAATTTATATACATCATTACAAAAATTTACATTAGAAAAAATCCAAACCAAAATTAATTACAAGCTTTATACAACTCTATACAAAATTTATACAACTTTATACAACTGCTCATAACCAATTTTACATGTCCATACAGTTGCATACATTTACATATATCAAAATAGTTTTTACATTCAGGGTATAAAATATACCCGATAACTTCAAAGTAGGTAGCTTCTCAATCCTCAGCAGCTCACTCTGATGCTCCTCTAATCTCTATATCTGCGACAGCAATAACAACTATCGCTGAGTACTAAGACTCAGTGGTGCACAACATACTAAAATAATCTTTATGCAGAATTTAAAACATATTTATTCAAAAATTAAACTAAACATGTGATATCAATATAAAACATGATTTACAAGATTTTAGTTCAAATAATTTTATTTCAAAAGTCTCAAAACCATTTACATAAAAACACACAGTTATATCTTGCCATTCGAAACAAATATAATCTCAATAGCCGGAGGCTAAGGAGAAGTCACATCACAAGGCTAGCTAGCTCAAATATATGGGAACCCATTCTTTTTCTTCTTCTACTGGCACACACCTCAAACACTTCAACCAGAAAAGGAATCAAAATTCGAAACTGATTTCCCCCACTAGTCATGCTAGTGAGGTGTTTAAATATATGGCCATGACACTGTGATTTCAAAACTTATCTTAACAATTTACTAAACATTTATTGCCATTTCAAATATACACAAATAAACTTTTAACAATTCAAAGAAAAAGCATAATACACATTTCATACACTTTGTAAATGAATTTTAAAGCATATTGATGTTGTGCACAAACCTTAAGTGAGTCGCCTCTTGGCCTTGACTCGATCCCTCGGGTTCTTTTCCGGTATTCTTTTCTACTGAAATACACAGTTTTATAGTGTTTCAGTATTATAACTCATAATAAATCTAAAAATAAATTCAAATTCACTTATACCTAGCTTTAATATGCTAAACTTAGCGTTATTTAAATTTTGTATTTCGAGGTTACTATTCATGGTACTATTCAAGTCAATTTGTTGACTTTCTAAGGCTTAATAGGTATGGGAATTCCAACTATACTCACATACCACATTTTGGTCACCAATTTTGTTGGTTTTGGTTGTTTTCTAAAAACTTAAGTCTTTTAGGTAAATTTGCAAATTTTCAGTTTTGGTGTCTTATGTTGCACTATTCCATTGGTCATTTTGCTATTAGAATTTGGCAAAATTTTTTTCATAGAAAATGTTCCCTATTGTCTTAATTTTATTCTCCTTTTTGAATCACTCCAATTGGAGTTTTGTAGCTCAAGTTATAACTATTTGAATCATCACTGCCGGATTGGACTTAACACAGATTTTCTGGGCAAATTCTGGTTCTAGCAGTTTTAGGTCACCAATTTTGAGTGGCCAAATGACTTGGTTAAGCGCATAATTTGAGTTTGTGTTCTTCATGAAAGTTGTAGGTCTATATATCAGCTTTGTACTGGTAAAATTTTAGGTCATTTAGATCTACCTAGCCCAAGTTATGGCTAAATGAACAAACACTGTTCACTTGGTCATTTTGTACAGGGCAGAATACCTAAGTTCGGATTTGGTCAATTTGTTCACTATGCTATGGTCACTTTTTGGGCATGATTCCTAAATGAAAAATGTGCAATTTTGTGTCTAGTTTCATTTTCAATTGGCTTCACATAGATTGGCCTTATAATTCAATTTTAGTCCCTGAAAGTGACCTTGGTCATGTTGCCTGCATACTGCCCACATCCAATCCGAATTCAAACTCAATTCCAACACTTCTTACACACCACAATTGGTCGTAAATGACCATTTTTTAGCTCAAACTAGGTCAAACACACCATTTGACCAATTCTCCAATTTTTGGCTTCCAAAACCCTAGGTCCAAACCCTAATTTTCGTAAAATTCATACCTAATGCATTCTAAGCATCTATCCATTGTCTACACACATAATTCAACTTAAACAACCATTAAAATGCATCAAATTCATTCATTCTCAACCCTACATACTGCTGGCCAAAATTTATATAGTCCTTTAACATATCATTTTGTTTCATTTTTCAACAAATCATTACTCAATCAAGTTGCCTAAGTATAAATATAAAGATACAAAAAGAGAAATCAAACTAACCTTACTTAGAATTTTTCACCTCTTCAAAACTTCCTCCTTTCTTTTTCTTTTTGTTATCAAGCTCTTTATCAAGGTTTGAATACAAGGTTTAATGATAGAAATTTAAGTTTTATGGTGAGATTTAGAGTTTGATCAAGCTCAAAATGAGCTTTAATGGAGTTTTAAGGGTGAGAGAACTTTGAGAGAGAGAGAGAGAGAGAGAGAGAGAGAAGTGGACAGGAAAGTAAAAAATGGAAGATGATCAATTTTTTCTTTTCTTTTTGTATATTTATCTCTTAATTTGACTTAGTCAAATTAAGTAATTAAATTAAAATTAAATATGAAGTCATGCATGATGTCATCTTGATGAGGTCATTAATTTATTTTCTTTTCTTTTCTTTTTCTCTTATTTTTCCATACTTCTTTAATTTAATTCTATATTTCAAAATTTTCATTTCTTAAATTTTATTTAACAGTTAGGTCAGGAGTCAGCTCTAAGGGTTAATTGACCAAATTGCCCCTCGCCGATTCAACCCGATTTGTAAATAATTCAATATTTCTTTCGGATCCCTGACCTAATTATTTGACTGGCTTAACAATTCTTTTTCGTGATTTTCTCTTTTCCACTGTGTTCGCAATAGTTCTAAGGGCCACAGCGTCACATTTTACGGTTCGAAATTTGAGTTTAAATCTACTTCGCAATCCTTCCGGAGAAGGTCACCTATCCTGTGACTCTCGACTCGTTTAACTTCTTATATTCTGTTTTTCTTATTTATACTTAACTAATTGACAATTACTAATTATTTGTATTCAGGGCTTATCTAGTTGTCTTAAGTGTGGTTCTCATCATTTTAATTGTCCGGACCGACACCGGTCACTGAAATAGTGAAATATACCAGGCTATGCAAATAGGGGTGTTATAATTCTCCCCCCCCCCCCCCCCTTAAAATAAATTTCGACTCGAAATTTTACTTGGTATCAGTCTCTAAACAGCTGTGGGTATTGTCTCCTCATGTCCTCCTCTCATTTCCAAGTAGCTTCTTGGCCCGAATGATGGTTCCACAGCACTTTCACTAACGGTATCTGCTTGTTCCGTAGCTGCTTCACCTCATAAGCCAGAATCTCTATGGGTTCTTCTTCATATGTGAGGTCTGCATTTACTTCAATTTCTTCTACTGGTAGTACATGAGATGGGTATGATCGATACCTCCTCAACATAGACACATGGAAGACATTATGTATCTTTTCTAACTCTGGAGGTAGTGCCAAACGATATGCCAAAGGACCCACTCTTTGCAGAACCTCATATGGCCCGATGAAACGAGGACTCAGTTTCCCTTTTCTGTCGAATCTCATAATTCTCTTCCAAGGGGAAACCTTGAGGAATACTTTCTCACCCACTGCATACTCAATATCTCTTCTCTTCAAATCAATATAGGACTTCTGATGGTCTGATGCAGTCTTAAGTCGATCTCTGATCCACCTAATCTTCTCTTCGATCTGCTGAATAATTTCGAGCCCAATCATTTTTCTTTTACCTACCTCATCCCAATACAGAGGAGTTCTGCATTTTCTGTCATACAAGGCTTCATATGGCGGCATCCCAATGCTTGATTGGTAGTTGTTGTTGTAAGCAAACTCAATCAAAGGCAAGTGTGTGTCCCAACTGCCCTCAAACTCAATCACACAAGCCCGTAGCATATCCTCCAAGATCTGAATTACCCTCTCAGACTGGCCATCGGTCTGTGGGTGGAATGTCATACTGAAGTTCAATCTAGTTCCTAGGGCTCTCTGAAGACTACCCCATAATCTATAAGTGAACCTAGGATTTCTGTCTGATATGATGGATACTGGCACTCCATGCAGTCTTACTATCTCATCAATGCACAACTTGGCTAATCTTTCTAAATTGTAGTCCATCTGAACTGGCAGAAAATGAGCAAACTTGGTTAGTCTGTCAACAATGACCCAAACTCCATCATGACTCTTCTGTGTCCTCGAAAGTCCCATCACAAAATCCATCGTTATTCTCTCCCATTTCCATTCTGGTACTGGTAATGGATGTAACAACCCAGCTGGTACTTGGTACTCTGCCTTCACTTGCTGACAAGTTAGGCATTTGGAAACAAACTCTGCCACATCTCTTTTCATACCCATCCACCAGTAATGCTCCTTTAGCCCTCTATACATTTTTGTGCCACCAGGGTACATGGCAAAAGGAGACTCGTGTGCTTCCTTCAAAATGATCTATCTCAAATCAACCTCATTAGGAACACACATTCTGCCCTGGTGTAGGAGTAGACCGTCATCTCTTATTGAGAATTATGATTTCTTGCCCTGCTGGACTTCTTCCAACAGCCTTTGATACTTCTGATCATTCTGAGCAGCCATTCTTATCTGATCAATCAACACTGGCTGTACATACCATGCAACTGCTATCTGCCCCTCATCATTAATCTCTAAGCTGGCATGTAATGATCTCAACTCATGTACCATAGACAAAGGAATAACCCGTAGACTTGCCATAATCTTGCGACTTAAGGCGTTAGCCACTACATTAGCTTTCGCTAGCTGATAGTCTATCAGACAATCGTAGTCTTTTATCAACTCTAACCATCTCCTCTGTCTCAAATTCAACTCTTTCTGGATGCTCAAATACTTCAAACTCTTATGATCTGTGTAGATGTAGCACTTCTCCCCATACAAATCTAGATCTTAAGAGCGAACACTATAGCTGCAAGCTCCAAGTCATGTGTCAGATAATTCTTCTCATGCGGTTTCAGTTGGCGTGATGCATAGACAATGACATTTCGATCTTGCATCAATACATAGCCTAACCCATTGTGAGAAGTATCACTATAAACTGTGTATTCTTTATCCGGAGTAGGTAAAGTCAGGACTGGAGCTTCAGTTAAACACCTCTTCAATTCATCAAAACTCTGTTGGCATTTATCCGTCCACTGAAAGTTCACATCTTTTCGAAGTAGCTTAGTCAATGGAGATGCCAACATGGAGAATCCCTTCACAAATCGACAGTAGTATCCAGCTAAACCCAGAAAACTACGAATCTCTATGATATTTTCTGGGTGGCCTCCAATTAAGGACAGCTTCTATCTTACTTGGATCTACCTTGATGCCCTCTACCGATACTACATGCCCCAAGAAAGATATTTCTTTCAGCTAAAATTCACACTTCGACAATTTAGCGTATAGTTGTTTCTCTTTCAAAGTCTGTAGTACAATCCGCAGATGTCTATCATGCTCTTCTGCACTCCTCGAATAGACCAATATATCATCTATGAATACCACAACAAACTGGTCAAGGTATGGTCTGAAGACGGTGTTCATCAGATCCATAAAAGCAGCCGGAGCATTAGTTAACCCGAATGGCATGACCAAGAACTCATAATGGCCATAGTGGGTTCTGAAGGCAGTTTTAGGAATACTCTGCTTTTGTACTTTCAGCTGATAATAACCTGATCTCAAGTTAATTTTAGAGAACACAGCTGCACCCCTCAATTGATCAAACAAGTCATCAATGCGGGGCAATGGATATCTATTCTTTATTGTCACCTTATTTAACTGGCGATAGTCAATGCATAACCGGAGAGTGCCATCTTTCTTCTTTACAAACAACACTGGCGCTCCCCAAAGTGACACACTAGGGTGGATAAAGCCCTTGTCAAGCAGCTCTTGCAACTACACCTTTAACTCTTTTAGTTCTGCTGGTGTCATTCTATATGGTGTTATGGAGATTGGGTCCACACCAGGCATAACATCAATCTCAAACTGCACTTCTCTTTCTGGAGGTAATTCTGGCAATTTATCAGGAAACACATCCGAAAAGTAATATACTGTAGGAATGTCCCTTAGTGTTGGACTCCCCACTTTGGTGTCTATCACATGTGCCAAGTATGCTTCACACCCTTTTCTGATCATTCTTCTAGCTAGTGCAGCCGAAATGATGTTTGATGGCAGTAAATGCCTCTCCCCATGTCTTACCACATCACCGTACAGAGGGAGACCAAAAGTGATCTTGATCTCTGATCCAATCATGGCGTGATGCCTGGCTAACCAATCTATGCCCAAGATAATATCATAATCTCTAAAGGGCATTTCAATCAAATTTGATAGAAAAACATGTCCTTGGATCACCAAAGGACAGTTTCTATAGATTCTGTTGACCCGGACCTCTTGTCCTAATGGACTAGTTACTAGCACTTCAAAACTCATTTTGACACATGGAACAGCAAGTGAACTGATTATGCTAGCACTAATATAAGAGTGGGTTGAACCCGAATCAAATAACACAAATACTTCTTGATCAGAGATAGAGAATGTACCGGCCATAATGTCAGAAGTTTCAGCTTCTTCCCGCTGTCTCATAGTGTAGACTCTGGCTGAAGCACTTCCTTGTGTTGACTGACTAACAGTACCCTAACTACCCGAAGTATTACCTCTACCTCTGCCTCTTCCTCTGCCAACCTGTTGTGAACCTCTGGGAGCAGGAGTCTGAATAGATCCTTTTGCCGTAGTAGGAGCTGGACCAAATCTAGGAGCACTAGTGCAGTCTTTAGCAAGATGACCCTTGCCTCCACAGTTAAAGCAGGCTCCTGTTGCCCAATAGCATTCTCTCCCATGAATCTTATCACAAGTCTCATAAGGGCGGGGAGGCTTTGAACCCCTGCTCGACTGTTGACCAGACCTAGGGGGTCTCTGTCCAGAGAATCGGCCCCTTCCAAACCTTCCACCTCGACCTCTGCTAGGTCCACCAAATTTCTTCCTCTTCCCAGAAGTACCACTAGGACTTTGCTTTACTGACTTTTTCCCCTTGTCTTTCTCTGATTTTTCAGCTTTCTCTGATTTTTCTTTTGCTGGGGTCGCTTCTGATTCAATTCTTTCCAACTCAAGTGCTTGAGAAATGAGCTCTAAGAAATTATTGTGTCTGAATCCCACTACTTGCATCCGAAGGCTGGGCTTCAAACCCTTCTCAAATCTCTTGCACCTTTCCTTACTGGTAGAAAGGAGACTCCCAGCATAGTGGCTTAAGCGGAAGAACTCCCTCTCATACTCTGCCACTGATCTATTGCCTTGCTTCAGACTCAGAAATTCTTATAACTTCGGATCTACATATGCATCTGGGACGTATTTCTGTCTGAATTCTCTGATGAAGTCATCCCAGGTCAGTACTGGTGGTTCAGCCAAGGTGTGGGGGATGGTCTTCCACCAATCATATGAATCTCCTTGTAGTAGTGACACGGAGTATTCAAATTTCAGCTCATCTGGGCAGTGCAGCTTCTTTAACACTCTGTCCATTCTTTCCAGCCATTGCTCTACCTCTAAAAGGTCTACTATACCCTTGAATTCTGTCGCCCCATACTTCAATAACTTATCATATTGTCTAACTGGAGCTTGGGTTTGCACCACAGGAGTCTGGGGTGGAGCTTGAGTAGGCATATCAATACAAAACATGATTTACAATATTTTAGTTCAAACAATTTTATTTCAAAAGTCTCAAAACCATTTACATAAAAATACACAGTTATATCATGCCATTCGAAACAAATATAACCTCAATAGCCGGAGGCTAAGAAGAAGTCACAACACAAGGCTAGTTAGCTCAAATATATGGGAACCCATTCTTTTTCTTTTTTTACTGGCACACACCTCAAACACTTCAGCCAGAGAAGGAATCAAGATTCAAAACTAATTTCCCCCACTAGTCATGCTAGTGAGGTGTTCAAATACATGGTCATGACACTGTGGTTTCAAAACTTATCTTAACAATTTACTAAACATTTATTGCCATTTCAAACATACACAAATAAACTTTTAACAATTCAAAGCAAAAGCATAATACACATTTCATGCACTTTGTAAATGAATTTTAAAGCATATTGATGTTGTGCACAAACCTTAAGCGAGTCGCCTTTTGGCCTTGACTTGATCCGTCGGGTTCTTTCTCGATATTCTTTTCCACTAAAACACACAGTTTTATAGTGTTTCAGTATCATAACTCATTCTAAATCTAAAAATAAATTCAAATTCACTTATACCTAGCTTTAATATGCTAAACTTGGCGTTCTTTAAATTTTGTATTTCGGGTTTACTATTCATGACACTATTCAAGTCAATTTGTTGACTTTCTAAGGCTTAATAGGTATAGGAATTCCAACTATACTCACATACCACATTTTGGTCACCAATTTTATTGGTTTTGGTTGTTTTCTCAAAACTTAAGTCTTTTAGGTAAATTTGCAAATTTTCAGTTTTGGTGTCTTATGTTGCACTATTCCATTAGTCATTTTGCTGTTAGAATTTGGTAAAATTTTCTTCATAAAAAATGTTCCCTATTGTCTTAGATTTATTCTTCTTTTTGAATCACTCCAATTGGATTTTTGTAGCTCAAGTTATAGCCATTTGAATCATGGCTACCGGATTGGACTTAACCCAGATTTTCTGGGCAAATTCTGGTTCTGGCAGTTTTAGGTCACCAAATTTGGATGGCTAAATGACTTGGTTAAGGGCATAATTTAGGTTTGTGTTCTTCATGAAAGTTGTAGGTCTATATCTCAGCTTTCTACTGGTAAAATTTCAGGTCATTTAGATCTGCCTAGCCCAAGTTATGGCCAAATGAACAAATACTGTTCATTTAGTCATTTTGTATAGGCCAGAATACCTAAGTCTGGATTTGGTCAATTTGTTTACTATGCTATAGTCACTTTTTGGGCATGATTCCTAGATGAAAAATGTGCCATTTTGTGTCTAGTTTTATTCCCAATTGGTCTCATACTAATTGGGCTTGTAAATTTTCAGTTTTGATCCCTAAAAAGGACCTTGTTCATGGTGCCTGCATATTGCCCACATCCAATCCGAATTTAAACTCAATTCCAACACTTCCTACACATCACAATTGGTCATAAATGACCATTTTTCAGCTCAAACTAGGTCAAACATACCATTTGACCAATTCTCCAATTTTTGGCTTCCAAAACCCTAGGTCCAAACCCTAATTTTCATAAAATTCAAACCTAATGCATTCTGAACATCTATCCATTGTCTACACACATAATTCAACTTAAACAACCATTCAAATGCATCAAATTCACTCATTTTCAACCCTACATACTGCTGGCCAAAATTTATATAGTCTTTTAACATATCATTTTGTTTCATTTTTCAACAAATCATCACTCAATCAAGTTGCCTAAGTATAAATATAAAGATACAAAAAGAGAAATCAAACTAACCTTACTTGGAATTTTTTACATCTTCAGAACTTCCTCCTTTCTTTTTCTTTTTGTTGTCAAGCTCTTTATCAAGGTTTGAATACAAGGTTTAATGATAGAAATTTAAGTTTTTATGGTGGGATTTAGAGTTTGATCAAGCTCAAAATGAGCTTTAATGGAGTTTTAAGGGTGAGAGAGTTTTGAGAGAGAGAGAGAGAGAGAGGTGTGGACGGGAAAGTAAAAAATGAAAGATGACCAATTTTTTCTTTTCTTTTTGTCTATTTATCTCTTAATTTGACTTAGTCAAATTAAGTAATTAAATTAAAATTAAATATGAAGTCATGCATGCTGTCATCTTGATGAGGTCATTAATCTATTTTCTTTTCTTTTTTTTTCTCTTGTTTTTCCATACTTCTTTAATTTAATTTTATATTTCAAAATTTTCATTTCTCAAATTTTATTTAACAGTTAGGTTAGGAGTCAGCTCTAGGGGTCAATTGACCAAATTGCCTCTCACCGGTTCGACTCAATTTGCAAATAATTCAATATTTCTTCCGGATCCCTGACCTAATTATTTGACTGGCTTAATAATTCTTTTTCATGATTTTCTCTTTTTCACTGTATTCGCAATAGTCCTAAGGACCGCAGCGTCACATTTTACGGTACAAAATTTGAGTTTAAATCGACTTCGCAATCCTTCCTGAAAATGTCACCCATCGCTGTGACTCTCGACTCGTTTAACTTCTTATGTTCTGTTTTTCTTATTTATACTAAACTAATTGACAATTACTAATTATTTGTGTTCAGGGCTTATCTAGTTGTCTTAAGTGTGGTTCTAATCCTCTTAATTATCCGGACCGACACTGATCACTGGAATAGTGAAATATACCAGGCTATGCAAATAAGGGTGTTATATTGCAGATCTCAAGCCACTCATCTATGGAAAGCAATAGCAAAATGAGAATTAAAGACAAAATTAGCATTTCACCAATATTTGTTTCATAACAATAGTTGAATCACAATGCAAAGCATGGCTCCTTCAATCAACCCCCATTGATATGCCCCACCTCGTCTAGACAAGAAGCGAGCTTAAGATCACCCAACCTTAACAATCCCCATTAGCGCTTTTGCGAATTGAAGCCTACCTAGTTCAATACCATCACTTCGTTCACTTCTCTTCCCTGTATAGATTGGTGCCTCACCTTTCTTGCATCCCCATTAATGCTATCTATTTAGTTCATTCTATCAATCCCCACCAATGTCCCACCTTTGTCACGTCCCAATAAATGTACTCTGTTTGTTTCCCCAAAAACTATCAAGGAAATGAAAACAAAAACACAAATACAATCTCTTTGATGCCACCAAAGAATTAACTTCCATCTTCATTGTAGAGTTTATGGCAATGATGGCATGCAAGAGAAGATAAGAAGGGAGGAGAGTGTTGTCTTTAGGGGTTTGCAATTAAGAATCAAATGGTAGAGGTTTTGGGAGGCCCACTTCCTCTCTTTTGTGAGAAGAGCTATGGGAAAAGAGATAGGGAGAGTTAGAGAGGGATAGGGTGTTGTTGAAGAGAGATGGGAAAAGGGAAGAATGCGTTAACTTTAACCTAACAAGGGTATATTTGTCTTTTTACAAGCCATTGATGGCAAGATAGATGAAAGGACCTCCAATTTTAACAGAACCAAAAGTTAAGGACTAAATAGTTCAATTTTCAAAATCAGGGACCAAATCATTATTAGTGGTAAAACCTAGGGATCAAATAGTAAATTTCCCTTTCTATTAAATGCATGCACATTTACTGACTCTTTTATCATTTTTTAAAATCCATTTTTTCTCTTTATTTACTTGTACTAAATTAGGCCCAACCCCTGTTACCATTGTTTTCATTATTTAATCACAAACATTATAAGCATTGCAGTGGGGAATGAAAACCAATAATTTATTATTATTTTATCCAAAAATTAAATTAAGAAATTTACTTTCAAAATAATTTTTTAAGGATAATGTTGTAACGACATAGCCAGGGAGCCATTACCGGTGCTAGGGATCGAATTAGCTTGAAGCTGTCGAAATCCGTAACAAGCCTAAAAACTTGTTGAACATAAACATAACCATGTATCTCATAATCCAAGCATACTCTAAACCATTACACTTTAGGTTCCTCTTACCTCAGTAACATAAAATTGGTTAAAAATTTGAACCTTTACATACAAAAAATGCTAAAGTGTAATTAGTTCATACATGCACTCTCACATGATTAGTTAGCTTAGATTTAAAACATACATTCACTTATGTTTTAATAAAAAAAAAGGTCTATCAAACTTGAACACTAACACAGTAACTATTTCTTTACATATTACATGTCTACTAATCATTCAACATACATTTAAACACTACTCAAAACCATTTCTGCTGCTTAAGCTCTAAAAGATTCTTCTATTCATACACTGCTACCCTTGGGGTTAGGCGAAAGAGGTGAGCTTACACAAGCTCAGTGAGTAAAGTAACAAAAAATATTTAATTATCACATTCATTTCATATATATGCAATGCATCATTCAAATGAGTTTTCACATCATAAATATTTCACATAAGATGAATTTGTCATCAATGATTCCTTAAATCTAAATGCCCAGCTTATACAGAGCCTCCTCAGGACTTCTACTTAAAACATGACATGCGTCATGTACCAAGGGGCATCATAAAGATCTCCCCTTGGATTTTATGGATCCATAACATACTTAATATAATACAGTCATAAATATGGGGGGAATCAATGGGTCATCCATAATTCATCATGCATCAATAATAATTATATAATTATGCAATATATTTGTGTTCTAGATACATACACCCTAATTAAATATGACATGATGCATGAGGATGATTATAAATTAAATTTAACAAGCTTACATTTATTAAAGTTAGAATTACTGACCTTTTAAAGCCCATCAACCACCTAACATGAACGGTATCTAACCTCAGATCCTTAGCTTTTTGCATCCTCAAGTCCGATCTTATAACTATCGGAACCTAATGAGTTATTCGAAGCTCTAAAACTCTATACACATATTAAACATCTTATTCTAGGCCCTTAGAAACCATAAAATCATGTTTTGGAACTTCGAAATCGAAGAAAAAATAATGCTGGCAAAACCAAGTTTGCTTACCGAAATCTTTGATTTTGGCTGTCGAACCTTTAAACATTGGGTACCTATTTTGGGCAATAGTCACTACGGCTGTTGAAGTCTTGGACTTCGATTGTCAAACTTGGAATTTCTCTAGATTTTCCCGAGAAACTACATGCTTTGGCTGCCAAAACATCAGCAGCTGAACCTGAGAATTTCCAGAATTTTTAATTCCAAAACCAGCAGAAATTACCACAAGGCTCCTAAACACAATTCAAACACATAAACACATTCCCAAAGCCTAAAACAACTTGAATCCATGCTCCAAGCTCACATGCAACACCAATTTGAATTCAATCAAACCTCAACATAACATCATTAAGAAATTCTTGAATCCAACAAAAGAAATTTGCCATTTAAGGCCTAAGGGAACTTGAAATCAAGTTTAACTCGCATGCAAATGCTAAAAGCTAAAATTCAAAGTTCTATTAACTTCACACATCACATTTAACAAAGAAAACACCAAAAACTCAACATGCAACCCCACTTCAACCTATTCATGCTCCAAACATACATGCATTTGAAAAACCAACTATCTAACACACCTAAAAGTCCTGAGATTCCTCTAAAAGATAAAAAGGAAAGGGTATTTACCTCTTTCTTTTGAATTGGAGAAGGAAGTGAAGTGGTAATCCGAGCTCCAATCCACTTTCACCAAGCTTTCCTTTAAAAGAATCAAGCTTTAAATCATGCAAATGCCAAGAAAACCTCTTCAACTCAAACTTACATGTCACCAAAAACATGGGAGAAAGAGAGAGAGGGTTTGAGTTCCTTTTTGGCAAAAAATAAGTTGTTGGCCCTTTTATACCCTCACTGTCGAGGAACTTTCGGCTGTCGAAAGTCTTAGTTTCGTCTGCCGGAGACCATTCTGCCAAAAAAGAATTTCAACAGTAAAAAGGACTTCGGCTGCTGAAAATCCATCCTTTAACTGCTGAAAGTTCATCCTTTAGCTGCTGAAAGTTCATCCTTCAGCTGCTGAAAGTTCATCCTTCAGCTGCTGAAAGTTCATCCTTCAGCTGCCGAAGTCCCTTCTACCTAAAATAAATGATGAAAACCTTTAAAACATTTTCATTTTTAAATATATTTTAAAAAACATCACACATACAAACATCTGCACTTCTTACTACCAATTCCTTATCTGTGAAATCTTCAAATTTATCAGAATATTCCATCAATGACAGAAATTCTGACATCGGGAAATGGTGGGTGTTACAAATGTACATTTTGATCTAAAATTTAAATTTATTTTTAAATTTTATAAATTTAAATTTATAATAATAAATTATTAAAAATAGAAAAATAAATTAATTAAAAATAAAATAATTTTATTAATAAATAATTATCAATTAATTTGACAAAAGAAAATGAAAATGTGAGATTGATGGATAAAGAAAAGAAAGAGGGTAAATTGGGGATAAATATAGCATGCATTGCTCAATTTTGTAAGTGTTTTTATAAAAATTGTTGAATTTTAATTTCTTTCATAAAATTCACTGAACTTTAATGATATTTTATAAAATAACTGTGACCAAAAATTAAAAATTTCTATATTAACCTGCTGATCTGTTAATGTGACACCCCTTACCCGTCTACAGTATAGCCGAGTAAGATATGTCACACAGTGTACCGGAACACCCTATTTTATTTTAATCATTTTAATTATTTTTATCCTTCCTTATTTATTTCTTTTATAGTTATGAAATACAATTTGTGAAGTATAATTCATTTAAATCATTTATGAAGAACATAAATTTATTTGAGGTTCCGCAAATTTTATAGAAAATCCAGCAGAGTACCGGCTAAAAATGGAGAAAACAGTTCTTCAGAACCTGAGAAAAGCACTTTCAAAATTCTCAATCAATCCCAAACTCCATTTCATCATCAAAATCTCAATATTTTTCAACAACATTTCTATTTCTCAATCATTCATTTCGTATGATACTCATATACAAGTCATACATAAATATTCAATTTTTTTTTCATTCATAAACGCAATTCTCACTATTTACATTAATACCAAAATACATTACATGAGTTTCAATTGCACATGAGAAAGTAAAAGTTAATTACAAAATATCAAAATAAAACCTAGCGTCCTACCAATGCACTGATGAAGGTGAGGTGACACGGATACTATGCAGAGCTACAGGAGGTCTCACCCAGTCTGTGGTCTACTGGGCTCTCGGTCGGTCCCTCCAGAACCTACGCGTGGCAAAAAGTAACGCGCTAAGCAATAATGCTTAGTGGTGCTAATAATAAAATGGAAAAAAAATAACAGAAAATAAATATACAATGCATGTTCTGATGTCTTATGCAGACAATTTTTCGATCATTATTGGTAATCTTAATTATTTTGTATTTTGTTATATTCATAATTTTATTAAATTTATCCGCTTTCATTTTTGGTTGCCCAAGTAACTTATACTGGATGACTGGACTGGATAAATGGGTAAACTGGCACTGGGTATCTAATACCTCGGGCCGTCACACTATCGGTCACATATGCATCTCCCGGTGTGTAACAGAACAGCTAATAAGCTGTAATAACATTAGGCACAAGGCCAAGTATCAGCACAATGTCAGAATGGCTAAAAGCCATAAAATCACAAGCATAATGCCATGTGCAGTACTACTAACTGAACCCTATTGGCATGCCAACCTATCCAAACCAATCTTGCTAGGTGTACTAGGGCATGTTACACTTTAAAATTTTTCAATTCTTGAAATTTAAGTTTAGGTATTACTATTTATTTCATTAGTCAACTAAAATGTTGACTTTTGCATAGATAATAGGTATATTGGTTCTAATACTCTCAACATACCACATTTTACATTCTAAAGTTGTTGGTATTGGTTGCCAATACCATTTCTAAGCTTAGTGTTAATTATTCATAATTTTCAGATTTCAAGACTTATGTTTACTGTTCCATTGGTCATTTGTACAGTAGGAATTTGGCAAAATTTCTTCATAAAAGTTTTTCCTTATTTTGTCTAGTTACATTTCCTTTTTTGCATTACCAGGAACTCATAATGCCCATATCGGGTCCTGAATACAATCTTTGGCACATCTGCATCATTCACCCTCAACTGATGATGCCCTGATCTGAGATCAATTTTGGAAAATACTCCTGCTCTCTTCAACTGATCAAACAGATCATCAATTCTAGGCAATGGATATTTGTTCTTCATAGCCACTTTATTCAACTGCCGGTAATCAATACATAACCTCAAAGTCCCACCCTTCTTCTTTACAAACAGCACTGGAGCTCCCCATAGTGACACACTGGGGTATATAAACCCCTTATCCAGCAACTCTTATAACTGGATTTTCAATTCCTTCAATTCTGTGGGTGCCATCCTATAAGGAGCAATAAAGATTGGTGTTGTACTCGGCAGTACTTCAATAGCAAATTCGACTTCCCTTTCTGGTGGCAAGCTAGGCAATTCTTCAGGGAACACATCTGGAAAGTCTCTTACTGTGGGTATGTTACATAGATCTGGCTTAGCCTGCTTAGTATCCACCACATGTGCTAGGTAGGCTTCATAGCCTTTTCTCATCAGTTTTCTTGCAACTATGGCTGAAATGACATTGGACAAGAAATTTGTCCTTTCCCCCACAACTGTGATCCCATTTCCCTCAGGAGTTTTCAAGAAAATTCTCTTCAATTTACAATCAACCATTGCCTGATGACGTGACAACCAGTCATTCCCAAAATCACGTCAAACTCATAGAAAGGCAACTCAATCAGGTCTGCCAAGAATTCATACCCCTGAATCCTTAATGGGCAACCCTTGTACACTTTGTTCACCACTACACTGTGGCCCAATGGATTAGTGATCAAAATGTCTTGGTCACTCTCCCCTACTAGTATCCCCCTTTCTACGGGTAGGTTGATACAGATGTATGAATGAGTGGATCCTGGATCCACCAATGCATGCACAAATGTATTGTAGAGGGAGAACGTACCCCTGATGATGTCTAGGGCATCTTTCTCCTCCTGAGCTCTCATAGCATAGGCTTTGGCAGGTGGTCTACCCTCAGGCCTCTCTGCTGGCTCAGATGCAGGCCTCTATGATGGTCCCACTGCCTCAGATTTTCCAGATTTCCTACCCCTGTGTGGTGCAGGAGCAGGTCTGTCTGCTTGTATTGGAATAGCTGTAGCAGTTCTGCGTGGATAGTTCCTTAACTGATGCTCTATCGACCCACACCTTAAGCAGGCACCAGTCACTCTCCAACACTCCCCCTTATGCCACTTCATGCAATGTGGACATGCAGAAGATGCTGGGGCTGGTCCCCTAAACCCCGTCCCTGGAGAGCTACCCACTGATGGTGTGGACTGACCTCTCTTAGGGGTGAACTATGGCCTGGGCTCTTGGGACTGACCCTGACCTTGTGGTTGACCTGAACTCTGTGTAGGTGGACCTTTGAACTTTTTTCCTGGTGCAGGAGATGAGCTAGACTGACCCGAGCCCCTCTTCTGTTGTCTCTCTCTTCTAGTCTACTCACTTATTCTGACCTTTTCAACTTTTATTGTAGCTTCCACTAACTTGGTGAAGCCTGTGATTCCCAAGGCAGTGATCATGATCTTTATATTATCATTTAATCCCTCTTCAAATCTCTTACACCTTTTGGCCTCATTAGGGACTATCTCCCTTTCGTAGCGGCTCAGTCTGACAAATTCTTTTTCATATTCTACCACTGTCAGCTGTCTCTGCCTCAGATTAATGAACTCTCTTCTTCTCTCTTCCAGGTATACACTACCCACATATTTCTTCTTGAATTCTGAGAGGAAGAAGTTCCAAGTTATTACTGCTGGCTGCACTTCACTAGATACTGTATCCCATCATTAGTAGGCATCATCTTGCAACAAAGATATAGCAGCTTCTAGATTTTGCGCTAGAGTGCAGTAGAGTTGTTTTAAAACCCTTCCTGATCTGTTCAACTAATTTTCGGCTACAACAGAATCATCTTCTCTCTTGCCAAAGAAATCAACTGCTCCAAATTTTCTCAATCTTTCTAGGTGGGATTTCTGCTGTGGAGGTGGTGGTGGTGGTGGTGGTGGTGGCATTACCCCAGCCATTTGTCTGAATAATTCGGCCATTTGCTGGAACATGGCCTATGGAGGCTGAGCAGGCTCTACTGGAGCTGGTGGAGCAGGTTCTCCCCTACCCCCAGTCTCAGTTACTGCAGGTGGAGCATGACTCTCCACTTCCTCCTCAACCGCCCTCTGTGATGTAGGGTCCATATCCTATTCAAAATAACAAAGACAAACAGATATGCATTTGTAACACCCCAAAATTTTAAATTTTATGAGCATTTTTGGTATTTTAATTTTATTTAAATTTTAGGAATTTTTTTGAGATTTTTCGGATTTTAAAAATCGGGTTCGATTTTCTGAAAATATAAACTTTGATGAATTTTAAAAATTAATTTAAAGACCACGTGGTAAAACTAAAAATATATTTGGAGTCTACGTATTTTTCTGAGTTTTCTGGAATTTTTTTCGGAATTTTTGGACCTCGTTTTCAGTCCCGAGGCAGAGTAAAAAAATTCAAAATTTTGTATTTTGAATCGAACCGGCCGAATCAAATCGGACCGGATCGGACCGGTCGAATCGGAACGGCTCCCTTCCCTTTTTTCTTCCCCGCGCGCGTCGTTCCCTCTTCCTTTTCTCTCTCTTTTCTCTCTCCTCCCTCCCCTGTCACCGACCAGCCACCTCCCCACCCCAATGGCCGGCGCCGCCACCTCCCGGCCCAGTCGGCCGAATGGCCGGAAACCGCGCGCGAATTCCCTCCCTCGTGCGCGCGGCGTTTCGGCTTCTCCGGCCAAAATCCGGCCGATCCGGCCACCAATTGGACCGGGTCTTGTGTCTAAAATCATCTACTCGGCGAGAGCTTTCCATAGACACCAAGAACGCCGAAATCCATCGAGCGGTTTGTCCGATTTTTGCTCGGGAAGATTTTAGCCCATTTCTACTTTTGGGCTAGATTTCTCGAAAATCGTGAATCCTATGAGAAAACCGAGGGTACCAGCACGCTCCACTCGTCGAGAGCTTCGCGGCGACATAAATTTCAAATTTTTCCGACACCGTTTTTCGGTGGGTCCCACGGAACTTCGCAGTGTTTTTCCGAGCATTAAATGAGCTTAGAAAATTCTGAAAAATTTATGTACTAACCCCCGTGTTATGGGCTTCGTGTAGGTATCCTCAATTCGCGAAAATTCGACAGTTGACCGGGTCTGCAAATTTCGGGCCAGACAGACCCGTTACCGGAAAAGTCTCCGAATTGGACCGAGGTTTTGGCTAGCCCCCCATTGTCAGACGTCCCGAGCGCGTTCCCGAAGTCGGAATTGGCAAAGGTAAACCCGAACCTTGCTTTTTCGTAATTTTCTAGTGCTTAAATACGATTAAAAATCCATAAAATATTCGTGGTAGCTTAGAAAATTATGATTCTTTTTGCAATAGCTTAGTAATATTGCTAAGGACCGCGGGGCAAAGTTTTAGAATTTTTAGAGCTTATTTGGGCAGTTTTTGCAAAAATGGTCAATTATAAGGACTAAATTGAAATATTACATACTGTGATGGATGATTGATTTGATGGGCCCAGGAGGGGCTGTGTGATATGATTGAGCTGTGGATATATGGATTGTAAATATAGAAGTGTGTTTTGAGCCATTTTGCAGGTTGGGTAGGTCCTAGGTATAAGGGAGATTCTGCCGAATTTTTGGCACGACTTAGGATGTATTGGTCTTTTTCTTTGTTTGTATTGAGTCAAATTTATTAAATGATTGTAATAAAATTGTCAAGTGAGTCGGGACAGCCTTCTTCCTCCGCCCAGCCGCCACAGTGATTGTCGTCAAGTCTGTGAGTAAAATATTAATTTTAATTGTAATTTTCGATATTATTATATGTTCAGCCTGCCCATGCATCACTTATATGCATATATTTATGTAGTTAAACTCTAGGCACGATTTATGATGCATTGATAACTGTTAAAGTGCCATGATGTTGTTGTGGTAATTTGGAGCAGTGTGTGTGCGTTGGCGTGCGTGTGATGTGGTGTGGACTATGGATAGGACGGGTAGTCACGGCTTGAGTTCTTCGCTGGGACCCGATCCTTCGAGGGGCAGTCACTGAGTTCTTCACTGGGACCCTCGATTTGGTTTATTAAGCGAAAGTCCGGCTTGAGTTCTTCGCTGGCACCAGGTTGGATTTAAGAGAGCTGTATAGGGGATCAGCTCCCATATGTTATGATTGATGCTACAGGGTGCGTGAGTGCTCCAAATTACCTTTTTGATGTTATAATGTGAAAATATTGTTGATGTTGCATTTCACTCTACAGGGTGCATTAGTTTTAGATAGTTATAGAGATTATGGTTAAAATTGATATTTTACTCTCTGAGTCGAACGCTCACTCCTGTTCAATATTTTTTTCAGGCTACAGGAGGATTTTATTTTGGTTAACCTGCTTTTCTCCTTCGCAGGTTGTTTATCAATATTTGTGTAATTTTATTTACTCCTAGAATTTTCGCATGTGTTAGAAGTATTTATTTGATTATGATCTGTAACATTATTATCATGTTGGACCTGTAAACGTATAATGATATGCATTTTTGAAGGATTGGATGAGGGAGCTGAGCTCCCATTTATTTATATGAGGATATGAGTATGTGGAGGGTGAGCTGAGCTCCCCAATTGAGTATTTATTATGTTTACAGGTCGGGTGAGTCGAAAACTCCCCGTTGGAAAGTCCATTTTATGGCCGGACTCTGTCCGTTTGTTTTCTTGATATTGGGCCCAAATGGGCCTTAGAGTTGGGTTAATGAACAGTTAGGCTTACTACGGGCCTCGGGGGCTTTAGGCTGGCCCAGGTCCTAGTGCCGGTCCGGCCCATAGGTTGGGTCATGACAGCATTAGTGTCACCTCGACTCTTACAAATATAATGCATGGTATGGACTCAATCTAGGCCCAGAAATGCCTAAACCGTGCTTTGATACCACTAAATGTGACACCCCTTACCCGTCTACAGTATAGCCGAGTAAGATATGTCACACAGTGTACCGAAACACCCTATTTTATTTCAATCATTTTAATTATTTTTATCCTTCCTTATTTATTTCTTTTATAGTTATGAAATGCAATTTGTGAAGTATAATTCATTTAAATCATTTATGAAGAACATAAATTTATTTGAGGTTCCGCAAACTTTATAGAAAATCCGGCAGAGTACACGCTAAAAATAGAGAAAACAGTTCTTCGGAACCTGAGAAAAACACTTCCAAAATTCTCAATCAATCCCAAACTCCATTTCATCATCAAAATCTCAATATTTTTCAACAACATTTACATTTCTCAATCATTCATTTCGTATGATATTCATATACAAGTCATACATAAATATTC
Organism: Hevea brasiliensis; assembly: GCF_030052815.1. NCBI lineage: Eukaryota > Viridiplantae > Streptophyta > Magnoliopsida > Malpighiales > Euphorbiaceae > Hevea > Hevea brasiliensis. The sequence goes on from NC_079503.1 coordinate 83,075,345, forward strand.
AATTTTTTTTCATTCATAAATACAATTCTCACTATTTACATTAATACCAAAATACATTACATGAGTTTCAATTGCACATGAGAAAGTAAAAGTTAATTACAAAATATCAAAATAAAACCTAGTGTCCTACCAATGCACTGATGAAGGTGAGGTGACACGGATACTATGCAGAGCTACAGGAGGTCTCACCCAGTCTGTGGTCTACTGGGCTCTCGGTCGGTCTCTCCGGAACCTACACGTGGCAAAAAGCAACACGCTAAGCAATAATGCTTAGTGGTGCCAATAATAAAATGAAAAAAAAAATAGAAAATAAATATGTAGTGCATGTTCTGATGTCTTATGCAAACAAATTTTCGATCATTATTGGTAATCTTAATTATTTTGTATTTGTTATATTCATAATTTCATTAAATTTATCCGCTTTCATTTTTGGTTGCCCAAGTAACCTATACTGAATGACTGGATTGGATAAGTGGGTAAACTGACACTGGGTATCTAATACCTCAGGCCGTCACACCATCGGTCACATATGCATCTCCCGGTGTGCAACAGAACAGTTAATAAGCTGTAATAACATTAGGCACAAGGCCAAGTATCAACACAATGTCAGAATGGCTAAAAGCTATAAAATGACAGTATGGCATAATGCCATGTGCAGTACTGCTAACTGAACCCTATTAGCATGCCAACCTATCCAAACCAATCTTGCTAGGTGTACTAGGGCATGTTACACTTTTAAATTTTTCAATTCTTGAAATTTAAGTTTAGGTGTTACTATTTATTTCATTAGTCAACTAAAATGTTGAATTTTACATAGACAATAGGTACATTGGTTCTAATACTCTCAACATACCACATTTTGCATTCTAAAGTTGTTGGTATTGGTTGCTAATACCATTTCTAAGCTTAGTGTTAATTATTCATAATTTTCAGATTTCAAACGTTATGTTTACTGTTCCATTGGTCATTTGTACAGTAGGAATTTGGCAAAATTGTCTTCATGAAAGTTGTTTCTTATTTTGTCTAGTTATATTTTCTTTTTTGAATCACTCCATTTGGAGTTTTGTAGCTCAAGTTATGGCCTAAACACCATAACTGGCCGGATTGGACAGAATCCAAAATTCTGGACAAAACTGGTTCTGCCAGATTTGGTAACCTAAGTTTGGTTGGCAATTTGACTAGGTTATGGTCAGAATTTGGATTTGTGTTCTTCATCAAAGTTGTAGGACTATGTCTCAGATTTCTGCTGGTAAAATTTCATGTCAATTGGATCTTTCTACAATGAGTTATGACCAAATAAATAAATATTATTCATTTGGTCATTTTGCCCAGGCAGAATGCTAGTCACCCGGATTAGGGCAATTTTTAGGCTAACTTAGTTTGGTTTTCTGGGCAGGGTTTCTTCACCAAAGTGGTGCCATTATGTGTCTAGTTTCATTTTCAATTAGCCTTGCACCAATTGAACCTCTACAACTCCATTTATAACTGCCCAAACCTGCTGGACTCATGCTCAGTCCTGCAGGTCAGCCAAGGTAGCTCACCCACACTCAATTGCCAAGCCTCAACTCACTTCATTTCCTCATCATACACAGGCAAATGGTCACTAGTTGACCATTTAAACTTTCATTCACCAACACATGAGCAAAACCCTAACTCCATCAACTTTAATTCTTCTTATACATGCAATCAATGAATTAAGACATCTAACTCATGTTCAATGGCAGCCATGGACCACTATAAATTAACCTAATCCATGAAATCCTAACATACTTTAAGGCTACCAAAATTTTGAAGAGTGCATACTTATAGTTTACTTTCCAATTCCTTGCAATTTCCAAGCTCAATCAAGTCCTTAAACATATATTGAAAGAAAGAAAGAGAGATTGGTCACTAACCTTGCGAGCAGAATTTTTTCACTCAAAATTCCTTCACTTTCTTTGGCTTTCTTGGCAGCCAAACACCTTCTCAAGAGGTAAGGACAATTTTTAATGAAGAGAACTTAGGGTTTAGTGGTGAGAATTCAAGGTTTGGAAGAGAGAAAATGAAAGGAATTTTAATGGAGGAAGAAATGGGTCACAGCTGGAAATGGGAAGAAGAAGAAATCTGTTTTTTTTTTTTTTCATTTTCTGCCCATTTTATTCATTTTAAATGGGTTAAGGACATGTGTCACAATGTGATTGGTCATTGGGGTTTTAATGACATCATAATGATGTTAAAATTCTCATTTATTCCATTTTCTTTTCTTTTTCTTTTTTACTCATTTTCAATTCAATTTTTAGCAATATTTATTCACATTTTATGTTATAATAATTATTTACTTAACTGGACAAGTAGGCCAAAAATCACCTCTAAAGGCGAAATGACCAAAATGCCCTCCGTTTGGCTTAACAAATCAAAATTTTCTGTACCGATTGAAAAATTTTTCTAAGCATTTTCTTGGCATTCTAATACTATAGGAACCTCAATGACCCTCCTTTGGAGTCCCAAAAATTATTTTATGAATTTTCCCTTGGGTCTAGGGCTCCTAATTGCCAGAACTGCAACTTCCCACTAGGTTACCCATCGCTAGGGCACCGGCTCATTTAACTTGGTTGTATTTTATTTCTAAAATTTTTCCTAAATTTTTCTTATTAATATTTGAGTTAATTATGGTTCCTCACTTTAGTTTAAATATTTTTCCGGACGTTCTAGTTGTCCGGACCGACACTGGTCACCGGAACAGTAAAATATACGGAGTTGCTACAAGGAGGGTGTTACAGTTAACTATTTTACAAATAAAATTTTGTTATTCATTAATTTCTTTTAAAAAATAAAAAATAGGATGCATAAAACACATTTAGCTATCCTCTTACCATCAAACTTTTCTCTTTTCTTATTTCTTTTCCACCAGTAACCGCTAGTTGGGTAATTTTATTTATAAAATAATTGGCAAGTTAGTATGTTAATCTGAAAATTTTTAATTTTCAGATACAGTGACTTTTATGAAATAAAATTAAAGTTTAATAAATTTTATGAAATAAATTAAAGTTCAATGACTTTTATAAAAATAGTCATAAAGTTAAGTGACATATAATAATTACCATAAAATAGTGATTTTATTTTCAAAATAGAATGATAAAATAGTAATTTTTGTCTTTTTACTTGAAAACCTGCTCTTGCAGGTTAGATAAACTTTTTATAAAACAAAATTGCAGTTTAAGAATTTTTTTTATAACAAATTAAAGTTAAAAAACAAAAATGAAATAATCCCAAAATTGAGTACTGTGAATAAAAATAACTCTCAAACAAAGTTTTTCAGATGTTTACAAATAGAACCTTCAATATGATAGTAACAAGAGTTTAATTAGGTGAAATAGTATACATACCTTGGATTCTGAATCCTAAATTGAAAAGCAACCAACATGCCCAAAACAAAGATATTGAAAAAATAAAATATAGCAAGAAATTCTGATTAATCCTGAATTGAGTGATCGTATTAAAAAAAAAAAAACACTTAAAATTGAATGACTATGAATGAAAATTAGTTTAAATTAACTTAAAAACTTGTAATATTCGGTCAATGATTTTAGCGATTCTCAAATTAAAGTTAAGGGAATTTAAGAAAGAAATTAAAATTGAGTGAGATACTAAAAAACATTTAAAATTAAGTGACTATAAGTGAAAATTACTCAAAATATAAGAGCTAAACTGTAATTTGTCATACTCTCACATTTATCTTAATGTCGTTTGGGCGTGACTAAAATTTGGATATGTGGGATGAGAAGGACAAGGACCAACCTTGCACGGCTTAGTTTTGGTCATTAACCATAACCAACCAAGATGAATCCTTCCATGGCAAGTTTCATCACTGCTCGTTAAATTCAATTTAACCCTACTTAAAGTTACTCTAATCATATTCTATTGACAATAAAAAAAAATAATAATTCAGTTTAATAATTAGTAATATGTTAATAACAATAAGAGAGACTGTTCTCCCTCTAAGAGTCAAAATAAAAAAATTTTTTAGTGAATATAACCCACTGAATCTATTTAGAAGAGGATGAGAAAAAGATAAATAAAGATAAAAGGAGGATAAATAATTATTTTATTTTTATTTAAAAAAAAATAAATTAATAAATAATAAAGATAATTAAAATAAACTTTATTCTTTAAATTTCATTATGGCTCCTTATCTTTTCATTATTTAACTTATAAAATTTTTTTTATTATAACAATCACTGCCCTTCTTCTCCTTTACCCTTCTGTTACTTACACCTCATTCAAACAAGCCATTAGGAATGTCCAATTATTTTGTTAGTTGGAGGGATGAGAACACTAAACACTGTAGCACATCACTCTCAACAAATAAAATTTTAATGCGGGGCAGGACCCCATTTAAAGGACAAATTCAGGAATAGTTAGTTACTTTACAGTGACAAGAATTTAACATCTCATTAATAACTTAACAAATTGCTTGCATTTCATTTTCATTCTCTCTTTCCTCTGTTTTTTTAACTCCTTTTACCTTCCCTCTTTTTGTAAAGCAAACTGGGAAGTTGGCCCTAGAACAAGAAAACTGGAGCTTATCGTGTGTTAGCTCCTTCAAAATCCCAAGTTGGAAAGGAAAATTTAATTTATTGTAATTCTCAAGCTTCATTTCCATGATCTGAAGCATCTTCATAGTAATAGGGTGTCAATTTCCCATCTTTTTTAGCAGTCTTGGGCATGTTCTCTGGCACAACTTCTTGCAGCATTTTTACCACCCTTCTCATGGACGGACGGTTGACGGGTAGAGGACTAGTACAGTGAATGCCAATGTTGAGGACCTTGCATATCTCTTCCTTGAAACAAGAATCCAATTTGGGATCAATAACATGGTCCACTCCTTTCTGATCTAGAGTGGTGCATACCCACTTCACCAAGTCCTTCTCGCCTAACTCTGGATCAACCGGAAGTTTCCTTGTGACCAACTCCAGAATAACCACACCAAAGCTGTAGATATCACTCTTCTCATTCACTCGAAGTGTGTAAGCATACTCTGCAATATGTGAACACAAAAAAGGAATTATTTTTAAATTCAGTTGAAATTATTACAGATGGAAAAGAAACCACAATATATTTGCAAGAAAAGCTTACAAGGAATCTACATTACAGATGCTAATTGCTACTCCAACTTTTCAACTAAAGTTCTATGAACACTTATTATGCATTGGCAGTATTTATAAATGAACTGGAAATCAAATATCTAAATTAATATCTCCAGGATAATTAGAGTGCATATTAAAAAGGACAAATCAGCCAGGCCTTAACTGGTAAAGCACACTCATTAGCTAGCTCCAAGGCATAACTTTTCGAGTAGATGATAAAGAAAAGTATGCACATGATCACTAATTACAGGGTATTTAAACAGAATTAAAATTCAAATGAGATGAATATTTCAAAAAGATCACCACAAATCAATTCCAATTTTGCAACCCAAAAAAACCCAAAACTTGTTAAGAAGAAGGATGATTACTAACCTGGAGCAATGTAACCACAAGACCCTGCAATGATAGACATGGACTTAGGCTTTCCGGTGGTGGAATCAACCACCTTGGCTACACCAAAATCAGCCACCCGAGCTCCGAAATCCCCATCCAACAAAATATTGTTGGACTTAACATCTCTATGCACAATTGGAGGTACACAATCGTGATGCAAATAGGAAAGCCCCTCAGCTGCATCTAAAAGGATCTTATACCTTGTTGGCCAATCTAGCAAACCTCCCTTACTACCATGCAACAAGTCACCCAAGCTACCGTTAGGCATGTACTCGTATACCAAAAGTTTACAGTCTCTAGTGGTGCAGCAACACCATAGCTTAACAATGTTCTTGTGCCTAATCTTACCCAAAGTCTCAACCTCTGCCTCAAACCCATCGTCCTGGAACTGACCTTTCTCAACGTCGCTTTCATCACCCTCCTTTTTGACCCCTCCCCAGAGCTTCTTCACCGCAACTGCTTCGCCATTGCTAAGCACAACCTTGTAGACTTTCCCTGACGACCCGCTTCCTATTACGTTATCCTCATCAAGAGATGCCAAGATCTCGTATTCACTAAAACCCAATTTGTGAAACGACATTAATATCCATTTTGACTTGTCAATAGCTCTTGCGTTCTTGAAAGTCCTGTACTTGAAATAGAACCAAACCACACCAATAACAAGAACAAGAGCAGCAAGTATAAAAATGGACTTCAGCAGCCAGGCACCACCTTCGCCTTTCCCTTTACCTCTCCCATCGCATAGACCTTCAATATCTCCACATAAGCCAGGATTCCCAAGAAAGCTACTTCTGTACATTTCCTTGGCAAACAAAGGTGGAATCTCCCCAGATAACCTGTTGTATGATAGATTGAGCTGATTCAACTTTAAGTTCTGCAAGCTAAGTGGGATTTTCCCAGAAAACCGGTTGCTAGACAAATCAAGATAATTAAGCACAGGCAGCTTTCCAATTCCCTCCGGAATCTGACCCGAAAACTCGTTATTAGCCAAATTGAGCTCATTCATTTTCTTCCATGAATCAATCCCGGATGGCAGCTCACCAGAAAGCAAATTACCATGAAGATCCAGGCTTCCTAGCTGCTTCAGATTTACTATACTCACGGGCAACGGTCCACTGAATTCATTTTCACTTCCAGAGAAAGATCCAAGATTCTCTAACCAGCCAATCTCCTCTGGTATGCTTCCATTGAAAAGATTATTATCTAAAATCAAGAGTGACAAATTTGCTGCACTTGCTATGGTCTTAGCAATTGGACCGGAGAATGAATTGTTAACAAGCTCAACAAGGTACACATGAGGCAGGCCCCAGAACCCAGATGGCACTTCACCGGACAGCTGGTTGTGCCCTAAGCGGACTCGGGCCAAGCTCTGGCAGTCACTTAAACTTTGAGGTATTTGACCCGAAAATGAATTGTATATCATTAGCATCTCCTCTAACTCGCCCTTCGCACACAAAGTCGCAGGGATTTCGCCGGTGAATTTGTTGCTTGACACGTCAAGCCATCTCAGCGGTGAGTTTTTGCCAAGATTTTGGGGCAACTCGCCGGTGAGTCTGTTACGAAACAGCCTGAGTTCGTATAATCGCGGCGAGTTCGCAATGCTTGCAGGCAAATTCCCTTCGAATTGATTCTCGTAGAGATTGAGACTCTCTAATGGTAACCGGCATAACTCGTCAGGAATCGGCCCAGTCAAGTCGTTCATAGACGCATCAAGCAGTCTCAATGATGTCAAATTTCCCAAGCCTCGTGGCAACTCACCAGTCAGCGAGTTGTTATAGAGCTCGATTTGAAACACGCTAGTCAACTCAGTGAGTGAAATCGGGATGTTGCCGACTAAATTATTAACTGCAACGTCCAAATCCTTGAGGTTCTTGAGTCGACCTAGAGAGTCAGGAATTTCACCCACTAAATTACATTCAGTGAGCCACAAAATCTCCAGGTTGGTCAAGTTCCCAAGCTCCGGGGGGATCCGACCCGGAGAAAAAGGATTGTAAGACAAATTCAGCATCTTTAGAGTAGTAATGTTGCCCAAAAATGCAGGTATTATCCCATCAAACAGATTATAGACGAGAGAAATAGCCTCCAGTTTTTGAAAGCGACCAAAAGACTCAGGAATATCTCCGGAGAAGTTGTTACCGGTGAGGTCAAGGTACCTGAGGTTGGGGAGGTCAGCTAAGGTATGGGGGAGCGTACCAGTAAGGTAATTCTGAGCGAGATCGAGGTGTTGTAGATGCTGGCAGGAGGAAATGTCAAGAGGGAGATTATCATTAACGGAGTTATTGTAGAAGGAAATGGAAGTGAGGTTCTGGAGGCGGCAGAGGAGTGAAGGAAATGGGCCGCCTATGTTGGAGTTGGAAAGGTCGATGGAAGTGACGGAGTTGGTTTTAGGGTCGCAGCTGACGCCGAACCATGAACAAGGGGTGGTGTCGCGGTCGGACCAGGAGGAGAGGGTGGAGTCAGGGTCAGAGAGAGAGAGCTTGACTTGGTGGAGGTAGAGACCTTCTTGGTTGAGAGAAAAGGAGGGGGAAGGAGAGAGCAGGAAAAGGAAAGGAAGTAGAAAGAGAAGCATAGCTGTTATTGTCTGTTATGGTGGCTGCAGAGTATAGAGTGGAGAGGGAGAAGGAGAGGAAAGAATGAGGTGAGACCTGAGAAGGAGTTGGGTGAACGTTTCAGGGGCGAATTATAAGAGAGTAGAAAATTGAAATGAAAGGAAAATTAAGCGTTTGAGCTGTGGTTTAAAGGGACAGAACTGAGAAGAATGTTTATTACCATGACTACGAGTCATGAGACTTGTCGTGTTGTGGGCTCACTCTTTTAGTATTGTCGAGACTTTGCATGGATGTGTATCATTCCTTCTTACCAATTTTAAGACTACCCATGGCAAATTATACAAAACTAACATCCATCCAAATAGGAGTAGCCACGGACCGATTTCGAATCGAAATCAAGTGAAAATAAGTTTTATCAAAATTAAATTAAAATTAGTTAAAATTAAAATTAATTTTTAATTAAATTAAAATTATCCTCCTTTGATTTAATTTAAGTTTATATTTTTTAAAAATCTTAAATTAATGATTTCGAATCAGATAAAATTGATATTTTCAAATCAAATTAAATCAGTGATTTAAATATAAAAAAATTCAATAAATATCTTATTAAACTCCTAATTTATATATATATATATATCATTAATTTTCTACATAGTTATTCTCTACACTTTATTTAATTTTAATATTCTTTCAATTTCTCTCAAATTTTTTAAATAATATTTTTTACGCTATTTTTAATTATCAGTACTCTTACAATTCCTTAACTTTATTATTTTATATGCTCACTAAAATTTTTAATACTATCTCAATTACTCTGTTATTATTTTATATTATTCTCAATAAAATTTTTAATATCCTCTATTTTATTTTTTTTCTATTTTATATTTTTTTAATTATTAATTATCATATAATTTTTTTTTGAAAAAGGCAAATAATATAACCAGAAATTTTAATTTCTCTAAATCTTAAAGAGATATATAAACACAATTAAGTTCATGTATCTTTTTTCTAATTTCTTTAAAAAAATTAATTTCATTTCTAGTTTTTTAATAAGTTCAAATATTTACTTATTAAATTTTTCCTAAAAATAAGTTTTTTTTATTTTAATTAGAAGATTTATAAGAAAAATTAAAATATTTTTACAAATATAACTTAAATTCTAAATCAATAAAATTTTTCTCTAATTTTTTCATCTAAGTCACTCTTAAATCGTCCCTAAACCTTTTCTAAATTATCCTCTAAACCATCTTTTTTCGTATAGCCCTTCAAATTGTTTTAAACTCGAGCTTGAACTGGAACTGGCGATTCAGAAACCGTAGATTCAAGAATCGTATTCCAAACCGTCCCATTATGGTTTGGTTTAGATTTATAATTTCATTGAATCTGAACTTGCGGTTCAAGAACCGTAACTGGTAGTTTCTTAACTATGGCCATCCCTACATCCAAACATAGCTAAGGAGAGAGAAAGGAGAGAAAGAGGCCTAAAATAAAATGGAGAAAATTAATATTAAAAAATTTATAAATTTTAAATATTAATATAAATTTAATATCTAATAAAATTGAAAAATAAAAAGGAATTTATATAATCCATTCTAACTGATCTAAAATTCAAATTTAGTTATTGTTTTTCTACAACTTGCTCTATTTTTTGGAAAAAAAAAATCCCATTTTCATGAACTATATATTATGTCGTGCTTGTCTTGGGCATGTAATATTCTTGGATTGCCTTCCTTATTAGCAAAGAATATTTCCACGTATATTAGTTATAACGTATACTTCATCATTTTTTTCTCTTAATAGTATAGTTTTTTTGTTAATATTGATCCTCATATGTAAGTTTATCAAAATGTTGATTTCTATAAGAACCCACATTTCGTGGCATTACCGCGTGGTTTTACAATTAAAAACTTGCGAAAGAGGGATAAAAAAATTACAGATTAAATGTTAATTTTATCCTCAAATTTGGCATCTATGCTTAATTAAACACAAAAGGCATTTTGATGATTGATTAATTATATATTAGATTTATTAAATTTATTCAATTTGAAATAAATTTCACGCGTGTGTGTTTATCTCTGTCACAAAAAATTAAAAGACCTTGAGCAGCTTTTGTGGTAGCCGGTGTGGTTTGATTGAGATCCTATGTGGGCCATGCTCAGGACATAACTTTTAGGCTTCCACATTGATTGTGAAAGTGTGCGTGTGTGGGTTTATAGGCACGTGCTAAGGTTCCATCCAATCTACTGATTGCTTGTGTGTGAGTTTTGGTATCGTAATCTTTATATTCCCGTATGTATGTTTATCTTGTCATAAAAATTTGACATAAATTCAAACTGTGCAACTCTATTAAAAATAATTTATATATAAAAAATATTTTACATAAAAATTATTTTTGAAAAAATAATTTTTTATAAAAAAATATTTTTTATTATTTAATTATAATGTTAAATTATATATGTTACATATGTATAATTATTTTTATATTTTAATAAAATTATTAAAGTTTGAGACAGCTTTTTCTTTTAACTCATTTTTTGTTGATTTATTTTTTTGAGTGTCATAAATATATAAAATGTAATTTATATTCTTGTATGTGTGTTTATCTTATCATAAAAATTTGACATAAATTCAAAATGTGCAACTCTATTAAAAATAATTTATATATAAAAAATATTTTACATAAAAATTATTTTTGAAAAAACAATTTTTTATAAAAAAATATTTTTTATTATTTAATTATAATGTTAAATTATATATGTTACATATGTATAATTATTTTTATATTTTAATAAAATTATTAAAATTTAAGACATAGCTTTTTCTTTTAACTCATTTTTTGTTGATTTATTTTTTTGAATGTCTTAAATATATAAAATGTAAAAAATATTTTGTTACTATGAAATGAATGGACCGTTGAAAAACTAATAATTTTGGATACTAAATTAAACTTTAGTACTAAATATTCTTTAAAAAAATAATAAGTTTTATATTTTCTCAAAAAAAAACATATTTTTTAAAAAATATATTTTCAAAAGATATTGTTAATACTGAATTTGTTAAATATTTACTGATTTTTACTTTCAATTATAAGGTAAAATTGAGAAAGTAAAAAATTGAATTGAAAATATTTTTATTTTAATTTATAATTTATATTTTTCTTATTTTTTATATTTTTTAAGAAAATATAAAAATAAATGGAGAAAAGAGAAAGAGCAATAGGTAAAAAGTATAAAGAGATAATGATTAAATTATAATTTTTATAAATTTTAAAAATTAAATGATCGTACTTTAGATTTGAGTACGGATTTAAAGGCAGCCTATAGTTCTAGTTGCTGTTCTGTGCTAGCTGTTTGTTTGGTCGGAAAATGGGAGATAAATGCAAATTTCTTTTTTTTTTTTAAATAAAAAAACCTTCGACATTTTTATTTTAGAAATTACACCACCAAGGGCTACATGTAATTGCCCCCTCCCTTGTTGGGAAGAAATTATCAAGAAGTCTGGGAGTGTAAAAATTTAAACTGTGTAGTACTGTTCAAGGAAAGGCCTGACTGTCTCGCTGTCAACCCTCCTCCCACCGTCCTTCTGTTAAATCGTTCATTCATTAGTTTTTTTAACTAGTTTTTGTTATTATTTTTGTCATAATTTCCTTCGGTCTCCTTTTAGAGTTCCCATTATTTCTTTTCTAGATGGGGCTTTTGGTGAGTTTCTATTGGGATGCTTACATGTTACAGACAACTCCCTTGATACTTATTGTGAAGCTCTTCGAAGCATGGTTGATAAGCAGTTGAGACTGTGGGTATTGTTTTGGTAACCATTGTCTAGCCCGTTCCTGCCTCGTCTCGTGCTGGTTAAGTTTTTGTTTCTTCTTAATGTTCCTGCATCTCTCTCGCTTTTTTCATCTAGGCTTCAAAGAATGAGTAAGGTCCTTCTAAGGTTGTGATTTCTATTTGCATATTAGTTTCTCCAAGCTGCCTGGTTGTTTTCTCCTTTGAAAGCTATTGGTGCTGCCAGTGGAGGAGTTGGCGATGGTTGTGGTTGATAAGGGCAAGAGGTAGCTAATGAAATTGGCATTAAGGTCAACTCGTTTAATCAAAGGCTCCAAGTCCTTTAGGTTTGGATTGCTTTTTGTAATAATATTTATAGTGGGTTTCACCTTATAATTTTATTTCAGTGATAAAATATTAATTTTTATTAAAAATAACTATTAAATCAAATTAGATTAGACAAGATAACGTATTAACATTACTAAATGGTCAAAAATGAAACGTTATCATTTTATGAAAATTCGGCCATGAAATTTGATTATGCCTTTGGCATTGTGTAGTTTACCCTTTTGGACACTATGATGACCGAGTAGAGACATGCTTAGAAATTTACAAAATATTTAATTTAATGCACTAATTAATAATGATAGATTAGTGGGGAAGTGGTCTACCAAACCATAGGACAATTTGGAACTTTGGTCCATGATTTGCTTAGGGATGATTAACTAAACACAAGTAGCTGAGAAAATTTATGTCACTTGCTTCAATGCTTCGTATTTTTGTTCCCTAATTGCGTGTTTAGAGGTGATTATTAAACACTAATCAACCATTTTATATTTATGAATTTAAATTTTAACATAATAGTTATTTAGTGAAACACTTAAAGATAATAATGTAAATTAATCATAAAATTAATAAAAGAGCTATTTCATAGACATATTTTTTTTGATATAAATTAAAATAGAATTATAATTAATAGTTTAATCTTAATTAAAATAGGATTTGCACAAATTAAACTAGAATAAAAAATAATGGCAAATCTCTTTTTATAAACACATTAATTGAATATAAAATTATATAAAATTAGAATATTAAAATAAAATATAAGAACGCAAATACAATATAAATGAAAATATGTAAATGAGAGGAAGGAAACATGAAAATACAATTAAATTAAATAAAATGAAGAAGGAAAGGTCAAGAAGAAAGATTGTCATAAATTTTATATTTTTAAGTATTTTTATAAATATAAAAAATTAAATATGTTTGCAGGATTAGGATTATATAATTATAAAATTAAATTTATTAGTTAATTTTTTTTTAAATAATATAATATATTAATTATTTTAAATAAAAAACCTATTAAGCATTAATTTTATCTCGATTAGACAACCAGTCAGGTACACGATAACCTATGGTGGAACTTACTGAAGAGTTCTGAGTGTCGTAGACGTGGCAAATCCGGTGTCAGTCAGTACAGCCACAGGTGATGGGGTGGAGTGCATATGACGCCAAAAAATTATTCTGATTTGCAGAATCGTCTAATCTGGTGATCGGTTCAACGTCCAAGATTAGCTTAGAGGAGAGAGAGCTGCTGCTTATACCCAATAAACTAATTTGCTTTTAAAGGTCCAAGTTTATTCGAACCTGCGCAATTTGACAAACAAGACATTGCATGGATTGGAAGAGGAAATTTCAAATTTCTAGGCCTCGAAATTTTTCAGATTTGCAAAATGGTCCTTAAAATTTTGGCCATCTACTTTTACTTTCTAATTTTTCTAAAAATATTTAATTTAATAATTTATAATATATGTATAGTTTTTTAAGTTGAGTAAAAAATAAGGCAACAGATTGAGTTGTCCCAGAGGTGACACGCGGGTACCTGAAATTGCAAGAAAAGAAGCAAGAAAAGATGGTGCATGGTTACTACTGGAGAGTCAAAAGAAAGCAGTGACGCTTGTCACCTTTGGCATGGCGTCCTACGACTGCAAATACATGGAGTAAATTGAATGGCCTTTCACATTAATCCTCCTTTATTTATTTATTTATTCATTGACAATAACGGGCATGGATAGCAAAGTTCCCAAACCCTCCACTAACTCCACCGGATTGTGGAAAGAAGAATGCTTTCTCTCTCTATTTGAACTCTGGAAGTCCTTTCTTGTTTTTTTAATTTTTGTTTGGATGATGATTTATCATCGTCTCATATTATATAGTATAATTATATTTGTTATTTATTTAAATTATTTTTAGAAAATAATAATTTTGAATATAATCATTATTTTATCATAAATTTTTAAATCACCTTTGAGAAGATTTTAAATTTTTATATTTTTATTTTATAAAATAATTATTTATATATTTAAAATAATAATAAAAATATTTTATTAATTTTCATATTTATTTTTTTATACCATATTATTGAATTAAATTAAAAAATATTATTAAATTATTTTATATTTTTTAAAATATATTAATAATAAAAATATTATTATATAATATAATATAATACAATATATTAATAAATCACACTACATTCAATCAAAATAAAATATTAGTTTTAAGGGTTGTCACAACTCTTGTTTGGACTGTAGCAGCCCTTTCCCTCTCTTGTTCTTGCATTTTCATAGTTTTCTTCTAGTCAATGAAGGGGTTCTTCCATGTTCATATAATTTTTTGTGGCTTTGTTTAGTTTCTCCTCCCTTTGACAGAGGTTTTTTTTTCTAATTTAAGTTGAATAAATATTTCTTAATAGAATACGGGATTATTTTTTATATTAAATATAATTTATATTTTAATATTATTTTTAAATTGAGTTTGATTCTTGATTAGATAAGGATTAAAAGGCTAACAGGATAAATAAGAGTAATAAGAAGAGATTTTTTAACTTTGATCAATTGGAAAGAATGGCTTTTGCCTATTGAGAAGAGTGACTCTGCCCATTTAGAAGAGTGACTTTTGCGAATTATAATCCTACGAAGAGAGAAAGACTTTAGCCTATAGTAGAGAAAGGAAATATATTTTAAGATAAATTAATTCTTGTTTATTGATAAAAGGGTTATTGTTCATATGGTTGAAAACACTCATAATTAAAGTATTAAACATATTGAGCTATATCTAAAGAAAAATAAGACAAACTAACTCATATATCATTATCAGTAGTTTGTAGTTTAATGTAAGGATTCTTTTAGATATAATTGGGTTAATGGGTAGTATGACTTTGAGCTTGTAGTTGATAATTTTATTTGAAGATATTAAAAGTTGGGATAGCCATAGATGTAACTAATATATTGCTATAATCAAATTGATGTGCATGTATATATGACCATATACTTACAAACAAATTGTAATTTTTTGTTATTACTTTTTTTTTTAAACGATTGTTGTTATTTACAGTGAGGCTTTCCTTCTCTCTAAACAATTCTTTTTTTTTTTTTCTTTTTTCATCTTTTTCCTCCATTTTTCTTGTCTTCCCCTCCTTTGATTTCTTTCAAGTGGTTACCGGCATAGTGACGGGCCATGGCCCCCAAAACTTCTACTTAAAATTTATAATATAATAAGATTCTGTTACTGTTATTAAAGTAAGATTGATAAATAAAATAGAAAGTAGCACTTCTAAATAGAATAAGAAGTAGGATTCCTAAATGGGAATAATTTATAACGAAGGATAATTTCATATAAGCAAGTTACCTGAGATGGTAAGCCATTGTAAAGTTAACACATAAACAATTATAATTATTAAAATAAATTAAAAAAAAACTATATGGTAATTACATTTTTAGGTAATCTACTTACATATACGTGTTTCTTGTTAATTGAATTGCCATTCCATGTAGGATAGCCTACATGGATCACGGATACATTATATAATTTCTTCATGAATAGAGTATAAATATATAATGAAACTCTTATAAATAGAACAAATAAAAGAAAAAAATGTGAAATAAATTTGGAGAAGTTGAAAATTGTAAAATAAATTTATAGAACAAACAAAGTGAAAGAAATCTCATTTAATTCTGATAAGTTTAAGTTTATTATCTTCTTTTTTATTTATAATTTATTTATTTCTTATTTTATTTATATATTTAATTGATAAAAGTAATTTGCATTGATACTTACTTTGATAATTACAAAGTTTAAAATCGTTCACAATCAAGTAAGTATTTATTAATTATTATTGCTTTTTTTTATTTAAAATTGCTTTATTTTTTTATTTCATATGAAAATATTTTATTTTATTAATTAAATTTATTATTTTAATTTATACATATATATATATATATTCTAAAAAATAGAGTAATTTCTTTTATCAATTTAAATTAATATATTAATAAATTATAGGTTATTCTATTTAAATTTTATTTGATTTGATTCTTTAAAACTAAGAGCAAACAAAAAAAAATTCCGCCAAAAAAAAAGAAATATTCTTAAAATTCCGAAAATAGAACAAATATTGATAATCCTGCAAAAGCGATAAATTTATTATTTAGTAAAAAAACATTTTTTCTTTTATTATTATTTATTAATTTATGAAGTGCTACATTTATCTTTATTTTTATTTTTTATTTTTTATTATTTATATAATATACGAAAATATTTAAATGTGAATTTAAGTTGGCCCCTCCATTAAATTTGACTCTTCATCAAAATCAATTGTATAAAAAAAAAAACAAAAAGGTATCATGGGAGCATATCCACGCCTTCAATCATTTGTCATAGCAATTTTAGTCTAGTCACTTTCAAAGCTGTTCCCTTATATCCACGGCTAAAATTCTCCCAAGAACTATGAATAAATAAATAGAAGAAAGGTCAATTTATTCCAAATGACTCAGTGCAGCAGCTATGAAAATTTGAAATTTCAATAAAAAAATTCATATTTAAATTGGGTGTAGCTACCGTAAGCTCTCGAATTTATATGTGATTGAATTTATCAATTATTATATTAAATATTTATATTTATATTTAAATACTTATATATATATATTGTAATTAATTTTATACACATCTTGATATAAATATTTAATTTAATAATTATTAAATTTATTCTCATATGAACTCGAGATTATATTAGATACACTCAATATAAATCTTGCAAAGAGAAATAAAGAAAAATCGCCTCTGATAAAGTATAGGGCATTGATGATGTTAAAAGAGTGCATATTTTTGTTGGTAAGGATTTTAAGATGTGTAGATGTGATCTCTTATGAGTCCAACCAACTAAAATTTTGAGATGTTAGCATATTTATTGATGAATGGTTAAATTTTTAATGGATGTTCTCATATTATTAAATTAAATATTTACTATTTAATTTTAATCGTTTATGTAATTAAAATAATAAATATATTATTTTTATATAAATTTTATAATAAATATTTAATTTAAAGATCATTAAACTCATTTTTATATAAAACAAACTTGTAGTAACTGCTGCTGATTTCATATGCAGAGTTTGGTGAACTAAGTTGTTAATGGATCACTCAGCTGTTTGTTGCTTGCAGTATTTATGATAGGGAAGTGAAGTCAATCTGATCATCAATATTTATAAGCCATACCAGAATGCAATTACTTCTACTTATTCCTTTATAAAGTGTATTAATTAATTTTTTTTTAATTTTACCCTCATATCTATTAAATACAATAATTATTGTCATTAATTAGATGAGAGAAATGATAATTTAATCAAATTAAAGAGTTTTTTAATATAATTTATATAATTTAATTGTTTTTTAATAACCACATAAAAATATTAATTAACAGATAAAAATAAACAAAAAAGTAATATTGAAATTATTTTCTTATAAAAATTTAATTAAATTATAAAGATTCAAATTTAAAACAATTTGGCAGAACGAAAACAGCATAAAAGATGTCATCATAATTTATTTTTGAAATATATATATATTTTTTTTGAAACTATCAGAAAATGCAAATAAAGAAGCAAATAAATATAGTACTAATTTAAAATAGACTTAATTTTATAACATAGATATTTACTAAATTAATAAAATTATTTTACATCATTCATAATTAAAAATAAATTATATATTTATTTATAACACTAATATAAGTAAGTTTTATTATTAATAAAGATAACTCCAATAATCAATTTGGTGTTCACTCACGAGTGAAAATATGAGATTCCTTCAAAGAAACCAATCCCCACAAAGGTACTTGCAATGGAATTTTTTTTAATGCCGCATAACATTTTCCAACTTGGCGGCCATGTCTCACTGACCCATTTCATATTTTATTAATTAAGTAAAATTTAAATCATCATTAATCACTAAATCCATTTTTTTTAATATCTAAATTAATTTTAATATTATTTAATTATTATATTTAAAAAATATTTCTCTCAGTAATTATCTTAATAATAACTCTAATAATAATGTCAAACAGGACATTCATAAAATGTGGTTTCAAGAAAATGTGGAGGCCAGCATTGGCAACTCTGGAATTCACCAATTTGGAGTGTTAAATAAAATATGCTAGTGGTCTTGCATTTAAGGATTCAATTAATCAGCAATCAATCTCACCATTCTGGTAGTTGTTCTTATGGTTAATGTAATAGTTATAACACCCTCAACCTTATCTATCAATTTAATGGGTCTACACAAGTAGCTACTCCTCAACCACAATTTGTAACAGGATACATCATTATTTAATTCGTAATTAATTAGTTGCCGATTTATTTTTTTAAAAAAAATATATTAATTAGTTCCTAATCATTAAGTCTAAAATCAGAGTTAAAAAAAAAATATAACTAAAATTAAATTTAAAATGAGTTTAAAATAAAAAAAAAAGTAAAGATGAAGTATAAATCGATAAATTAAATCGAACTAAATTAATTTTGTTTTATTCTATTCTCTGGTTTGATTTGTTAAAAATTTTAATTTATTCAATTTGATTTAATTTAATTTTCTCTCTAATTTAATTTAATTTAATTTATTTAAAATATTAATTTATTTGAATTTTTAGGTTTTTTTTATTAAATCAAACTAAATTGACCTATGCTCATCTTTACCGATGACTCTCTTAAAATTTTGGTTGTAGGTCTGTCTCTTGCCACTGCTGTGAACACCACTCCTCCTCTCCCTAACTACTATATATCTTATATTTTAAATTTATGATAAATTGAGTTTAAATAAAAAAATTATTTATGTACGTATATATAGAGAATGAGAAGGGTAATATAATAATTTCATTTCATTTTAACGGTAAAATAATAATTTTTTTAATGAAAAAATGAATTTTTTTTTATAGATTTAAAATATAAAGATTAATTAATATAAATTTTAAAATTAAAAATTAACTAATTAATTAAATAAAACCTAGAGACTAATTAAGTTGTTACTTACCCTCCACAATAATTACAATCCATTTTTTTTTATCTAAATTTATTTCATCATAAATTTAAAATATAAAATTTATCAATGAAATATGGTTCTGGCATAAGTCCATTTCTCAAGCAGCTAAGTTTGGTGATGGAGTAAAAAAAAAAAGACATTTTGTGTATTACAGTGATGAGAGTGCCTTTGCATGATTCTTTTTCCCTCTCATCTCACTAACATGAAACCAATCAAATGTGTGTACCTATGAGTGAGTGTGGGTGTTGATGCTACTTGTCTCTGTCCTTCTGGTGTCGGAAGGTAAATGGGCAATGGCTTGTAAAAGGGCTGCTCATGATTAAGCTGCAGCAGGGGAAAATGTAAGCTATGATTGATGAAAATTTCTTCAAGTTCCTAGAGAACAAGTGTCAAAAAAAAAAATGTATTTTATCTTTAAAAATTTAAAAATATAAGCAAACCATGTTATTGCTTGCATTCTCCAACTTTTTGTGCAAAGCAATTGATTTCAGTTTAGAGGGTAAAATAATAATAATAATAATAATAATAAAAGTTGATAGATGTCAACTTTTGATATTATTCTTGCAATGATTGTATATGATATCTAATTTATCAAAATTAATGCATTTCTTTAAGGTTTAGATAGATTCCATATATAGGCTTTGCAATAGTATCTTTGGAGACTAAACTGTTAGCTAGGGCTAATTTATATGTCTACTGCCATTGCATTAAACCATCAATTATTCATTCCTAGCTACAAAGAAGCTAAGTCCAGCCTTTCTAATTTGTGCTTCAGCAGTTATTATTATTTTTTTTCTCTTCAAATTAAAGAACACATTTGCTTTTTCAGGGTATTCATAAAAATCACCCTATTTAAATTCTAACTTGATTAGTATTCTCGAAATCTAAATTCATCTCAAATCTGATAAAAATTTATTATTAACTATTTAAATTCGTTAATATTATTAACTATTTAAATTCGTTCTAAATCTAATTATTATATTTTGAAAATACTTAAATTCGTTTAATTTTATATATTTTAATTAATAATCAGTATAAAAAATCTTTTTATTAATAATTTATATTTTTAAAATTTAATAATTTCATAAAATATTTAAATAAACTTTATTTAAAATAAAATATATAAAAATTTAGAAATATTATTATAAAAAATATATATTTTATATTTATTAAGTATTTATATAAATTAACTTAGATAATGAATATTCAACACGTAAAACTTGAATCTGATCTAAATATGTTACGAATATCATTCCTTAAACTTAAATTCATTTCAAACTCGATTACATATTACATAAATTTATTATATTAAAATTCGATCATATCAAATATCCACAAAAATTTGAATAATTGACATCTTTAATTTTTTTTAAGCAGGATTTGCTTATTGGAACGAATCTTTCAAGAGTAGATAACCCATGCACGATACATGTTGGAAGATGTTGTAATCTTCTTATCTTGTTTAAAATAATTCCTGAATTTCTTTAATTAATTGATTGATTGATTGATTATCACTACTTCGTTAATTATGCACTGTTAAGAGGGAAACAAAAGTCAAGTTTATTAACATTCAACAACCTTATCTATAATTATTAATTAAGTAATTCCAAAGTATATTATCACAAACAGTAATTTTTCTCTTCCCATTTTATTTTCTCTGTCATTAGAACATTCAACATGGAGACCCATGAATTAGAAAAAGAAGTTCTCAACCTTTTCTTGACTGGACCAACTCTGATTATAACTGAAATGCTACAAACAAAAATATTTCTTCATGTTCTAGTGTTGGACAAAATTTTAGCAGTACATGAATAATTAAATATATATATTTTTAAATAATTTATATGTAAATTCAAGAATTAAATGACAAACTTGTCAATGTCTAATAAATATTATATTCATTACAACATATAGGTGGATTATATAGAATCATGATCAGTTGATGTTTGCCAATTTTTGTAATGCAAATGGTTAAAATTTTAATTTTTTTTTCAATTAATTGAATGGATGTTACATCTTGTTGTGTAATACTAACAATTTTAGGTAGTAACTGGTTACCTAAACTAGTTTAATTAATTAGAAAGAAAAAAAAAATTAGGGAAGATCAGAAATGACTCTTTGCTTCCAGAGAGATTAATTGTTTGCTATTTTTTTTTATTCTAATTAATTAATGAATTAGTATAGAGATAAACAATTAGTGGTCCAACCGAAAAAGACCAAACCCAGCACCTTCTAAGTCAATGATGATTTCAGCTTCATACAATATGGTCTAAAAGATTAAAGCTATAGTGACCCAACCTCCAAAGACCTAACTTAGATGCTTTTCTAATTCAATGATGATCCAGTTTCTTATGGTTTTTTTTAATGAGTGTAAATATATACCATTAAGGTTTATTTAATGCACACTATTTATTTAATAATTACTATTTTTATTTATTTTTATTTATTATATTTAAATTTTACATAATAATTAAAGAAATTATTAAATAATTTTATTTTTATAAAAATATAATAATAATCGACTAAATTTTTTTTTCTTTAATTACTTCTACGTAAATATTTATCATATTTAGTAAATATAAAGGATAAAATGAGAAAAAAATCATTAATATTTTTTAATTTTCTAAATGCAACACATAAAAATAAATGGAGATAGTATAATTTAGACTCATTTAACACATTTTCCTATATAATTTATTATTAAAATTGTAATTCTTTGCATAAATAAAATATATTATTAAATAAACTTTAATAGGTGCATATTTTACCTATTGGAAAGCCGATTTTCTTAAACACACCATGCGGCAGCCCATCATCTAGTGAAGATTGGGAGCAATTTTCATCCAAGATCTGTGGGACCAAAGATGAAGACTATTTACAAACTTTGAGGCAATTATACATATAGTCTTTGATTCCTTATATAATAAGGGTATTAAAAGATTCAAAAGAATAGCAAAAGGAAGTGAATGGCTCCAACCCATTTGAGTCTGTTCCCAACCACGATCATAATTGTACCCTCTTATGCTTCAAATCCATGCCACCATCTCCCACTTCTCTCAACACCTTTTTAGTGAAAAGAGATGAGGCTTTGCCTTTGCAAACTGTGTTATGGGAAAATTTTATCCCATCTTTGTGTGTAGCTTTCTCTTCTTTTGATACAAATAATACTCACTTTCCTACTTGTGAATCATTAGTGGTGGTAGCTGGCTAATTAAGAATATAGATATATTGGTCTTGTTTGTTTAAAAGCATGCCTAATTTATTATTATACATATGAGGATAAATTGGAAGGTGGCCAGCATGCTCTAGTGTGATTATTTAAGATATGTACAATTCAGCAGCATGTCCTTTGACTCCATGCAAATAGCTCACTTATAGTGCTTTATTTGTATTGAAATGAGAAAAGGCCACAGCCTACAGCTTTTTCACCGACCAAATGAAATAAAATTTTCTCTTCTTTATTAATAAAGGGAAGGAAAAATCAAGGAACTTCCTACTCTTTTAACTTAATCCAACACAAATGACAAGCTAGCTTTATATAGTTAACTCCATTCAATGCAACAAATAAATACACAAAATTTTTAAAAAAGAGAGAGAAAAGATGCATACAAAATGGGTATTAATTAGATTATTTAATTTATGCATTAGAAATTTATTTTAAAATGGGTGCATCTAATATAAATTTGAATTCATATGAAAACAATTTTAATAATTGTTAGATTAGATATTTATATCGAGATATATACAAAACTAATTAAAATATACTATATATAAAATACACGAATTTACATATAAAAATTTAATTTAACGGTGAATAATCTCATTTCATATGATCTCAAACTCTTTATAGCTACACCCTTTTGAAAATTTTAAGTGATCTCATGAATCTCAATGAGCCAGATAACAAAATTATTTTTACAAAGTTTATTAATAATGAATTGTTTTTAGGATGATGATGTCTTGAGTTTCAATCTTAATCAAGGAGTTTCAATCTCAATTGAAGCAAGTTATACTAAAAAAAAAAAAATTTTACACCTAACCAACAAATTATAGTTAATTAATTGCAACAATCATTAAGAGATCAAGTGTCTAGATGAGATTATTATGATATGTAATGCCTTAAACATTGCTGCCATCATACAATCAAGATAGCGATCAACAATTTGATTCTTGGCGATTTATTTTAAGATATAAAAAAAAAATTAGAGAGAATTATTGTTTGGTCCTTCAAATTTGTCGTTATTTACTATTCAATTTTTATATTCCTAAAATTACATTAATTAATCTCTATAGTTTAGTTTTATTAAAAAAAAAAATCTTTATGGCCATCTTGTATAGATTTAACCATTACATTTAAGTGAAAATATAAAAATTACCCACAATAAAAATCTAATTTCTATCTATTTATTAATAGCTCATAATCTAAATAGAATTTGGAGAGAACTTTTTTTTTTTTCTAATTTGAGTGAGAGAAATATTTTATAATAAAATGAAAGATTATTTCCTACATTAAATAAAAGTTCTATTATAGTGTTATTTCAAAATTGAGTTGAATTCCTAATTAATTTATAATGAAGGAGCTAACACTAAAAATAAGAGTATTTATGAAAAGGTTAATTTGACTCCCACTCATTAAAGAGAGTGATTTTGCCTATTGCATTTCAATGTAGGGAGAGAGGTTTTGATCTATTAAGAAAACATAGTACAAAAGAAAGGACTATTGTTTTAGAGGCCTATAGAGAGAAAATGACTTTTGCTATTGTAGTTGAAGACACACTTAGCAATGAATAATATAATTAAAATAGTAAATATATTAGATTATGCCTAAAAGAGAATGAGATAAATTAACTGAGGTATTTGAGTTGATAATTAGTATAATTTTGATATTTGAAGATAGTGAAAGATAGCATGTCTATAAATGTACTCTTATGTTGAAATTGTAAACCACATAAATATAGTATTTTTTTTTCAATAAACAAATAATTATAAGAATTCTTTTAACATAATTTGTTTTAAAATGAAAATTTATTTTCATGTGATTTATTATAATTTAATTTGATATTAAATAATTATAAATAAATTATTTAAAATATATAATTTATAAATATTTTCAAGTAAATTATATTTAATTTAATTTTCATTTTTATTCAAATATTATTATGTTTAATAAATAACTATTTTATATTAAATATATTATATAAAAAATTTAATTACTTTTACATTAAATAATTATATATTATTTAAATAATTAAATAGTTATATATTTTATATTCAAATAATCATATTTTATTTAAATATAAAATTTAAATAAATAAACTATTTTGTTAAAAGAATAAAACACCATAGACTTAAATTATTTTAATTGAAAATAGGATAAGAGTATGTTACTCAATTAACAAATGGATGGACTATTTTATTTTTTTATTGATAGAATCAGAAACTAAATTTTTATTCATTAAAATTACAATCTATATATATATATATATATATATATATATATATATATATATATATATATATACACATGATTAAATTGGACGAATAAATTAAAAAAAAAAAGGGTGAAAGCAAGATAAAACTATATATATACTATATAGCCAGTGGACAAGTGACTGATGGATTGATACTCATTGAAATGGAATTTGTTGCTTGTTGCTGTATCCTTTATCACCTCGCTGGCACACATGTCTGGAAGTGAAAGAATCATTCGAGCTACACAAACGGTGGAATTGGCGTGATCAACTTAGCTACTCAGTAGTGATGACTAGTAGGAAGCAAGAAAATTGAAATAACCCACATTTTATTATTAAAAAACAAGTAAAACAAGCAAACATATTCTAGAACTGGGGTCATCCAACGCTGCCCATGCTATGGCCTATGAGACCAAGGTTTTGGCATTTACCTATAAAACATACTGGTTAGATATTCAGATATATAAGTGCAGAGAAAGAATGGAGACACGAGCGTTGAATTCATTTAATTTTAGCTTCAGTCAGTGTTACAGCCTAATCTAGGTGCTGCTGTGATGTAACCTGTTGTCTTTTTTTGAGTGGTATGGAACTAGGGAATTTGGAACCCAGAAGAGCCAGAGCCCGTGACTTTACTTAAGCAGAGCAGAGCTATGGCAGTAAGAACTCTCGCTTGTACACAAGTACATGCAAATCCTCATAAGGGCAAGCAAGGTATCCTTATTTTCCAGTCCCAAACAGGAGGAGGTTGGCTGATGTTAGGCAGTCAGGAAACAGTCACGATTGTAGGGGGGATAGGACTCTTATTTGTAACTGAACATTGATTCAACTGTTAAGCATCAATATGCAACAGTTCTCAGGTTCACTTCACCACCCTTGTGTTAGTGTGATTGACATCATTCTTATATATGAATAATACATCTAGATCGATATTTAGCAACGTAATTAACCAAATTAAGCAATTATGATTAACCTTAATAATTTGTTATCAAATCAAATCAAAACCCATGAGTTTGACTAATGGAGCAAAATGCTTATCCAAGAAAACAAAAATGGGTTTTGCTTTGCAAGAGGAGAAGTGTGATACAATGGGTAGGTCATGATTGATACTTTCACAAACAGGACCGCAAATTGAGGGCAGCGGCAGGTCAGATAACCAATCAATTAATATCAAGAAAATGAAATGAGAACCGATTGAGTACAAGGTTCAGGCTATCAATAATTAGTGGATATGAAAATAAAGAAAAAGAGAAAAAGGGTTGTGGATATTTCACTCCTTCCACATACTCTCATTGTGCATAGAAATTGATCATAGACTAAGCAAGAGAGAGACTTTAGGGTTTGGTGCAAAAAGATTGTCTCATTCTCTCATTGCAATTGAAACACCTCATTATCACATCAGCACACACCATCCCATATCTCTATTTCTTTCAATTATGATGGATTAACAGAAAGGGAACATGTTGTGGGAGATATGGAGAAATGGGTGTCAACTAAAAATTGTTTTTATTATTATTTTTTTCTTTTTTCGGTGCCATTTATGAGTGAACTACACAACAACAAACAAAATCAATAGCTTCGCACTTTCTTGTTCTATGGACATTGGCATATTTACTCTTGTGATCTACAAAGGTTTTAAGGAGACAGTTTTATTACCAGATAGGGTCCATTAATCCATTTTGATGGTGGTAGGGTTTGTGCAATCTTGAATCCATTATTAGAATTAACAACTGAGGTTTGGTAGTCATAATAGGCTCTTTATTTAAATTTTATTTTCTACCAAACCCATAAATTTTAAAGAAAACTAGAGTAAAATCAAAAAACAAAACCATGTACAGTATTACAATACAATTGTGAGATGAACATGATAGTTGGTATGAACAATGAAATTCAAACCTATTAAGCCCTATCTCATAGATGATCCCACTTTATAATTAAGATAAAGTTGCTTCATTTTCTTTATTATTATAAAGTGTTAATTAGAAATAATTAAAAGCTGCTAAAATAACATTTACATTTGAATATAATATATTTGTGTGGGTCAACTGTGTCTGTGTCATGAATCTCCACCTTCCCCTGTTTATATAATGAAGTGATGAGTTGATGTCTTAACTGTAAATCTTAGTCTCAAAGATATTTCAGTATAAGACAAATTAAATATGTACTTATTTTTATTTTAAATCTAATTACTAAAATTATATCACTCTATTAAATTTAAATCTTTGCTATTCTAATTTTTTTTTATAAAAAAATCATTTATTCGTAGAGATGTATTAAAAACATGAATTTATTATGAAAATTTTTATTTATAAATTTAAAATTTTAAATTGAGTGAATTTATTAAAATGGTAACACTCTCTGGTGTCTCTAATTTTAAATTTTTGATGCTGGAGATGTCCATTATATATGTGATTATTAGTTAATCAGCATGGTCCATTAAGATGTGAAATGCAAACACATGATGTGAATGAGCTAATTGTTTGCCACAACGCAACATTTAATTAAAATTTTTATTAAAATAAATATAAAATCAACATCTACTACAAACTTATTCCAACTCATTCAAAAACATTCATCAAATGGGTGACTGATAACTGGTGATAATAGAGCATCTGGGTAAGTGACACGTGAACAAAGTATGATTGATGAGAACAAGAAATATAAGTTTTTGGGATATGTATACTGCTACTTTCGGGTGCTTTAGTGAAGTACATAGTGTTACATTATTGCTTCCAAGAGCTTTTGAGAGACTTGTTGTGGGTTACAATTACTTTTTGTAAGATAACAAAAGGTTAGAGGACCAAGGGAGAACTCCCACTTTATACTCCAATTGTTAGGTTAGTAAAAGGTAGAAGGATAAAAGACTAGAGGAATATAGAATAAAGAGTTCAAAAATGTTTTTTTTAGGGTAAAAATGCTTATATATACACAGAAAAATTTCATTGATAACTTCACGTTAGAGAGTCTATGACAAGTGAGAATATATTATTATTTTGTATTTTTATCAAAATTCAGAATATATCGTATAAAAGAGAATTATGATTCTGACACATTTAAAATGACGGTGATTGATAGTCTAATTGATATAGGCTTGTTCGACTACTCAAATGATAGGGTGTTAATGTATTAATAGTGAGCATATGATCTTGGACTTGAGTTAGACGAGTGCTTAACTCGTCTTAGGGGACTAAAACTTAGAGGTATATGTTACCCTGACACATGTCTTGGTGACTTTACTTAATAATGTATCCATTTAGGTAGATCAGGTGTGTTAGCAACTATTCTAAGTAGTAATAATCAGCTCTTCGCACAAAGTAATCATAACATAATTGATTAGGTTAAAGAATAATTTGACTAATTGTGTCAGGGTTTTTTTGTGACTTATAAATTCATGTGGAGTATTAAGTGATTAAACACTACTCTCTTACATAATATCTGAGTAATATTTTAGAACAAGACCTCTTTAAAAATACGTGATACTTATCTAAATAATCAAATAAATAGTATATCAGTGACAATACTTTATTAGACTAATTAGATTAAATCAAAGTAAATTAAACTCTCTATTTATTATATAATATGACCTCCTTGAACTTAATTAAAGTTTTTTTTTATTTTTTAATTTATATAGTAAAAAAAAGAGAAGACTCGAACTTATGTTTTAAATTAATTTTTTAACATATAATTAGGGGTGTGCAAACGGTTGATTCGGTTTTGAACAAAATCGAATCGATAAAATCAAAAATCGAAAATAAAAAATTTTAAAAACCGAACCAAACTAATTAATAAGAGAAAATCGAACCGAACCAAACCGATAATGTCACGACCCAACCTATGGGCCGGACCGGCACTAGGACCTGGGCCAGCCTAAAGCCCCCGAGGCCTGTAGTAAGCCTAACTATTCACTTAACCCAACTCTAAGGCCCATTTGGGCCCAATTTCAAGAAATCAACCGGACAGAGTCCGGCCATAAAATGGACCTTTCAACGGGGAGTTTTTGACTCACCCGACCTGTAAACATAATAAATACTCAATTGGGGAGCTCAGCTCACCATCCACATACTCATCAGCATAAAAATAAATGGGAGCTCAGCTCCCTCATTCAATCCATCAAACATGCATAAAATATTAAGTTTACAAGTCCAAAATAATAATTTAGTTTACAGACCCATATCAAATAAACATTTTTAACACATGCGGAAATTCTAGGAGTTAATAAAATTACATAAACATTGATAAACAACCTGCGAGGAAAGGAAGCAGGTTAACCTCAAAAATATCCTTCTGTGGCCTGAAAAAATATTGAACAGGAGTGAGTGTTCGACTCAGAGAGTAAAATATCAATTTTAACCATAATCTCTATAACTATCTAAAACTAATGCACCCTGTAGAGTGAAATGCAACATCAACAACATTTTCACATCATAACATCAAAAAGGTAATTTGGAGCACTCACACACCCTATAGTATCAATCATAATATATGGGAGCTGATCCCCTATACAGCTCTCTTAAATCCAACCTGGTGCCAGCGAAGAACTCAAGCCGGACTTTCGCTTAATAAACCAAATCGGGGGTCCCAAATAAGAACTGCCGTGACTACCTCAAGGATCGGGTCCCAGCGAAGAACTCAAGCCGTGACTACCCGTCCTATCCATAGTCCACACCACATCACACGCACGCCAACGCACGCACACTGCTCCAAATTACCACAACAACATCCATGGCACTTTAACAGTTATCAATGCAACATAAATCGTGCCTAGAGTTTAACTACATAAATATATGCATATAAGTGATGCATGGGCATGCTTGAACATATAATAATAGTGAAATTACAATTAAAATTAATATTTTACTCACAGACTTGACAACGGTCACTGTGGCGGCTGGGCGGAGGAAGAAGGCTGTCCCGGCTCACCTGACAATTACATTACAATTATTTAATACAAATGACTCAATACAATCAAGAAAAGACCAAATACGTCCTAAGTCGTGCCGAAAATCCGGCAGAGTCTCCCCTATACTTAGGACCTACCCAACCTGCAAAATGGCTCAAAACACACTTCTATATTCACAATCCATATATTCACAACTCAATCACATCACACAGCCCCTCCTGGGCCCATCAAATCAGTCATCCATCACAATATGTAAAATTTCAATTTAGTCCTTATAATTGATCATTTTTGCAAAAACTACCCAAACAAGCTCTAAAAATTCTAAAACTTTGCCCCGCGGTCCTTAGCAATATTACTAGGCTATTGCAAAAGAATCAAAATTTCCTGAGCTACCACGAATATTTTATGGATTTTTAATCCTATTTAAGCACTAGAAAATTACGGAAAAGCAAGGTTCGGGTTTACCTTTGCCGATTCCGACTTGAGGAACGCCCTCGGGATGTCTGACAATGGGGGGGGTAGCCAAAACCTCGGTCTAATTCAGAGACTTTTCCGGTAACGGGTTTGTCTGACCCGAAATTTACAGACCCAGTCAACTGTCGAATTTCCGCGAATTGAGGATACCTACACGAAGCCCACAACACGGGGCTTAGTACATAAATTTTTCAGAATTTTCTAACCTCATTTAATGCTCGAAAAGACACTGCGAAGTTTCGTGGGACTCACCGAAAAACGGTGTCGAAAAAATTTAAAATTTATGTCGCCGCGAAGCTCTCGACGAGTGGAGCGCTCTGGTACTCTCAGTTTTCTCGTGGGATTCACGGTTTGCGAGAAATATAGCCCGAAAGTCAAAATGGGCTAAAACTTTCCGGGCAAAAATTGGACAAACCGCTCGATGGATTTCGGTGTTCTTAGTGTCTATGGAAAGCTCTCGACGAGTAGATGATTTTAGACACAAGACCCGGTCCAATTGGTGGCCGGATCGGCCGGATTTTGGCCGGGAAAGCAAACGGTCGCGCGCGCGAGGTAGGGGAGTTCGCACGCGTTTTCTGGCCGTTTGGGGCGGCGGCCGGCCGGGGGAAGGATGTGGGACGGCGCGCCGGTGAGCTAGGGTGGCGGGGAGGTGGCTGGTCGGCGGGAGGAGAGAGAAAACGGGAGAAAGAGAGAAGGAGGAGGAGACGCGCGCGGGAGGAAGAAAAAGGGAAGGGAGCCGGTCCGATTTGACCGGTCCGATCCGGTCCGGTTCGATTCAAAATACAAAATTTTGAATTTTTACTCTGCCTCGGGACCGAAAACGAGGTCCAAAAATTTCGAAAAAATTTCAGAAAACTCAGAAAAATACGTAAACTCCAAATATATTTTTAGTTTTGCCACGTGGTCTTTAAATAAATTTTTAAAAATCATCAAAGTTTATATTTTCGAAAAATCGAACCCGATTTTTAAAATCCGAATAATCTCAAAAAAATTCCTAAAA
Source organism: Hevea brasiliensis (assembly GCF_030052815.1). Classification (NCBI taxonomy): domain Eukaryota; kingdom Viridiplantae; phylum Streptophyta; class Magnoliopsida; order Malpighiales; family Euphorbiaceae; genus Hevea; species Hevea brasiliensis. The sequence continues at coordinate 83,106,387 of NC_079503.1, forward strand.
TTTAAATAAAATTAAAATACCAATAACGATCATAAAATAATAAAATTTGAAATTTTGGTGTGTTACATTCTTCCCTCCTTACAGAAAATTCGTCTTCGAATTTTACACAAGGCAGAATAAAGCACATGATTACACATTGAACAAATAAGGGTACTTGCTACGCATGTCCCGTTCTGACTCCCAGGTGCACTCTTCCACTGACTGACTCCTCCACAAAACCTTAACCATATGGATCTGTTTTGATCTCAACTGTCTCACTTGATAGTCCACTATGGCTACAGGTTGCTCCTCAAATGTCAAATTCTCTTTTAACTCTACTACATCTGGCTATAGTACATGACAAGGATCTGGAATGTATTTTCTGAGTATGGAGATGTGAAATACGGGATGAACGTGAGAAAGGTTGGGTGGTAGCTCCAACCGGTAGGCAACTGCTCCAACTCTATCAGTAACCTCAAAAGGTCCAATATACAGAGGTGCCAACTTGCCCTTCTTTCCAAATCTCATGACCTCCTTCATCGGAGAAACCTTTAGGAATACATAGTCGCCTACTGCAAACTCTACATCCCTCCGTCTGGGGTCTGCATAACTCTTCTGCCATCGAAAGTCAAGCTACTGCTCTCGATTAAAGGAACTACCTCTGAAGTGTACTGCACTAGGTCTACATCATGCACCTTCGCTTCTCCCATTTTCGTCCAACACAGAGGAGACCTACACTTTCTTCCATATAGTGCCTCATAGGGTGCCATCCCTATGCTGGAATGGTAACTGTTGTTGTAGGCAAACTCCACTAAAGCTAGCTGATCATCCCATTGACCTCCAAAATCCAAGACACTCATGCGAAGCATGTCTTCCAGTGTTTGGATTGTCCTTTCGGACTGTCCGTCTATCTGAGGGTGGAAGGCCGTACTAAAGTTCAACTATGTGCCAAGTGCCTCCTGCAACTTTCTCCAAAACCGAGAAGTGAACTGGGGCCCTCTGTCAGATATTATGGAAGCTGGAACTCCATGCAATCTGACTATTTCTCGAATGTAGAGTCGGGCGTACTGTGCCACCGAATACGTAGTCTTCACAGGCAAAAAGTGAGCTGATTTGGTTAGACGGTCCACAATTACCCATATCGAATCATATCCTCACGTGGTACAAGGCAACCCAGTCACAAAATCCATAGTGATCATTTCCCACTTCCATCCTGGGATAGGGAGCTCTTGCAGCTTCCCTGACGGTCTCTGGTGTTCAAACTTCACCTTCTGACAAGTCAAGTACTTGGACACAAAGTCTGCTATGTCTCTCTTCATGCCATTCCACCAGTAGCTATCTTTCACATCATGGTACATCTTGGTGGAACCTGGGTGGACACTGTACAGTGTATAGTGTGCCTCTTGCATGATTTCATTTCTGAGATTGTCCACATCGGGCGCACATACCCTTGAACCTTGCATAAGGGCGCCATCATTGGCAAACCCGAACTCACCACCTTCACCTTGCTGTACTCTTTCTATGATCTTCATAAATTGTTGGTCTCTGTGCTGGGAAACTCTAACTCTGTCCCGCAAGTCTGGCCTCACTGAAAAATAAGCCAACAATACCCCCTCATCTGAAAGATCTAGGATTAAACCTTGATCCATCAACTCATGTATTTCCTGAATCAGCTTCTTCTCTCACTGAAATGTGCGCCAAACTGCCAGAAGATTTTCTGCTCAAAGCATCTGCTACTACATTGGCTTTCCCAGGGTGGTACTGGATGGTGCAATCATAGTCTTTCAGAAGCTCCATCCATCTCCTCTGTCTCAAGTTTAAATCCCTTTGTTGGAAGATGTACTTCAAACTCTTGTGGTCGGTGTATATCTCGCACACTTCACCATACAGGTAGTGTCTCCAGATTTTTAGTGCAAAGATTACAGCCGCCATTTCCAAATCATGAGTGGGATAGTTCTGCTCATGCCTCTTCAGCTGTCTTGAAGCATAAGCTACTACTTTTCCATTCTGCATCAAAACACACCCTAGGCCAACTCCTTCACCACTCATAGGTAGTGTCAACACAGGGGCGGTGGTTAGACACTCCTTAAGCTTCTGTAAGCTCTTCTCACAGTCATCTGTCCAAATGAATGGAACATTCTTCCGAGTTAACTTAGTTAGGGGAGCCGCTATCCTGGAAAAATCTTGCACAAAACGCCTATAGTAGCCAGCTAAACCCAGAAAACTTCTCACCTCAGTGACTATTGTAGGCCTAAGCCAATCAGTTACAGCTTCAATTTTCTTGGGATCCACTTGAATACCTTCACTAGAAACCACGTGTCCCAAGAATGAGATGCTTTCTAGCCAAAATTCATATTTTAAAAAATTGGCATATAGCTGGTGCTCCCTCAAAGTCTGCAACACCATTCTCAAGTGCCACACGTGTTCTTCCTCGGTCCGAGAGTATACTAAAATGTCATCTATGAATACGATGACAAAACAGTCCAAAAATGGCTTGAACACCCGGTTCATCAAGTCCATGAAGGCTGCTGGTGCATTAGTGAGTCCAAAAGACATCACCAAGAACTCATAATGACCATATCTTGTCCTGAATGCCGTTTTGGACACGTCCTCATTCCTGATTCTCAACTGATGGTAGCCTGATCACAGGTCTATCTTGGAAAAGAATCTAGCCCCTTGGAGCTGATCAAACAGATCGTCGATCCGAGGAAGTGGATACTTGTTCTTCACAGTCACCTTGTTCAGCTGTCTATAGTCAATGCACAACCTCAATGACCCATCCTTCTTTCTCAAAAATAGAACAGGAGCACCCCAAGGTGAAGTGCTCGGACGTATGAAACCTTTGTCCAATAGCTCCTGTAGTTGCTCTTTTAACTCTTTCAGTTCTGCTGGGGCTATCCTGTAAGGTGGCATTGATATGGGGTTTGTACCCGGAACAACATCAATGCAGAACTCTATTCCCCTTTCTGGTGGCAACCCTGGAAGCTCTTCAGAGAAGACATCCATGAATTCTTTGACAACAGGAACATTTTCCATGTTGACACCTTCTACAGATGTATCTCTCACCAATGCCAAATACCCTTGGCATCCACGCCTCAACATTTTTCTAGCACTAATTGCTGATACCAAGTTATATGGAGCCACGCTCCTGTCACCATCAAAGCTAAACTCTTCCACACAGGGTATGTGGAAATACACCTTTTTGTTCCTGCAGTATAAAGTGGCATAATGAGTTGCCAACCAGTCAATCCCCAAAATTATATCAAAATCAATCACTAGTAGAGGAACCAAGTCTGCTGGGAGGATCTTTCCATCCACCACTACTGGGCTACCCGGAAAAACCATATCTACATCTATATTGTCACTAAGTGGAGTAGCTACCGACAAAGGGCATTCTAGGGTTGTAGGGTTTCTACCCAACCTTATGGCAAACACAGGGGAGACAAATGAGTGCATAGCACCCGGATCTATCAAAACACGAGCCTCATAGGAATGTACTGGAAGAATACACGCCAATCGCATTTGAAGCTTGAGCATCATGGTGGGTCAGGGTGAAAACCCGAGCTTGACCCCTACCCTGAGCGGCAGAACCCTGATACTGACTTTTACCTCCTGATCTGCCTCCAAATCCACGTCCCCCTTGTCCTCGGCCCTGTTGGCCATCGAATCGATCTCGCCATGCCGAAGCACCGGATACAATCGACGAGGAACATTTACAATAGAACCCTGTGACCCCATCCGTGGCTCATCAACACGGGGCATTCCTAGCAAAGTGACTGGTTGGCCACACACAAGCATACTCTGAACCCATCAAACAAGGTCTGAATGTCCTCTTCACACCATGCGCAAGGTGCCAAGGAGGATCTCGAACCTAGAACCTAGAGCTGTACCTGAAATCGTGACCACTGCTGCTGGATCCGTATCCTGGTCTGAACCCTCGAGGTTTGTGTCTAAAACCTCTCTTCTTGTTCCTACTTTTTCCTCTATAATTACTTTGGCCACCACTGTCTGGAGTACCCATTTGGGGAACACCGGTAGAACCCTCTGCTCTGTTTTTCTTTGCTCTTCCGCTGTCATCCACAGCATAGCTAATCTCAATCTGTCTGGCTCGATCAACCACCACATCAAAAGACTGATAAGACATCATGGCCAGGTTCGCATACCTCCTGTCAAGCCCCTTTAGGAATCTCTTCACCTTCATAGTTTCTGTAGCTACTGCTGTAGGGGCATATCTGCTCAATTCGAAGTGCAGAGCATATTCATCTACAGACCTGCCATTCTGTCTTAAGGCCTCAAAGGCCCACTGCTTCTGATCTCTGAAGCTTTCTGGCACAAACCGATTGATGAACAGTTCCACAAACTGAGTCCACGACAAACCCTCCATCCGAGGTAATATGTAGTCATTCATCCATTGTCTAGGCATAGGCCCCATGACATACTGCATACACTCTATAAGTCTTCTATCAGTCAACTGCAATTCTGTTCCTGCCTGTCTGCAGGAATCCAAAAATCGATATGCATCGTCTGACACATCATAAGTACCAGGCACCAACTTCTTAAAATTGATTATCTGTTTGTAAGGTTCCCCTCTTGGTGCGGTGGACTGCTACTGCTGTGAAGGGTGGACCATATACTGCACCATCATATCGATGGTCCTCTGCAAACCAGCTAGAGTAGCTGCCATAGGGTCCATGGGACCCTGTGCCATAAACGACTGATCCTGAACTGGTGGCAGCTGCTCTTCTACTTGAGCAGCTCTAGGCCTCCTACCCCGCCTCCTCGGGGCAGGCGCCTCATCTTGTGCTGACACCTCGTCAGGCACATCTAGTTCTGGTGCAGTGGCAGCTCTCCTGCTTCTACGCATTTTCCTGAAATTCAGCAGCATTAGCCTACAAAATTCAAAATTACTCATTATACAGCTCTAAAGACTCGTATTTACACACAATATATGAAGCAGAAACTAGAAGCAAAGATGACAATGCAAGACGAATGTGGACTCTATTTTTCCGCATGTGACTCCTGGTAAACTTTTCCCAACACTTAGACAATTTTTCCCTATGAATCTGGAGCCTAAGCTCTGATACCACATTTGTCACGACCCAACCTATGGGCCGGACCGACACTAGGACCTGGGCCAGCCTAAAGCCCTCGAGGCCCATAGTAAGCCTAACTATTCACTTAACCCAACTCTAAGGCCCATTTGGGCCCAATTTCAAGAAATCAACGGGACAGAGTCCGGCAATAAAATGGACCTTTCAACGTGGAGTTTTTGACTCACCCGACCTGTAAACACAATAAATACTCAATTGGGGAGCTCAGCTCACCCTCCACATACTCATCAGCATAAAAATAAATGGGAGCTCAGCTCCCTCATCCAATCCATCAAACATGCATAAAATATTAAGTTTACAGGTCCAAAATAATAATTTAGTTTACAGACCCATATCAAATAAACATTTATAACACATGCGGAAATTTTAGGAGTTAATAAAATTACATAAACATTGATAAACAACCTGCGAAGAAAGGAAGCAGGTTAACCTCAAAAATATCCTCCTGTGGCCTAGAAAAATATTGAACAGGAGTGAGCGTTCGACTCAGAGAGTAAAATATCAATTTTAACCATAATCTCTATAACTATCTAAAACTAATGCACACTGTAGAGTGAAATGCAACATCAACAACATTTTCACATCATAACATCAAAAAGGTAATTTGGAGCACTCACACACCCTGTAGTATCAATCATAATATATGGGAGTTGATCCTATCTGACTCTCTTAAATCCAACTTTGGTGCCAAGAACTCAAGCTGGACTTTCGCTTAATAAACCAAATCGGGGGTCCCAGCGAAGAACTCAAGCCGTGACTACCCCTCGAAGGATCGGGTCCCAGTGAAGAACTCAAGCCGTGACTACCCGTCCTATCTATAGTCCACACCACATCACACGCACGCCAACGCAAGCACACTGCTCCAAATTACCACAACAACATCCATGGCACTTTAACAGTTATCAATGCAACATAAATCGTGCCTAGAGTTTAACTACATAAATATATGCATATAAGTGATGCATGGGCATGCTTGAACATATAATAATAGTGAAATTACAATTAAAATTAATATTTTACTCATAGACTTGACAACGGTCACTGTGGCGGTTAGGCGGAGGAAGAAGGTTGTCCCGGCTCACCTGACAATTACATTACAATTATTTAATACAAATGACTCAATACAATCAAGAAAAAACCAAATACGTCCTAAGTCATGCCGAAAATCCGGCAGAGTCTCCCCTATACCTAGGACTTACCCAACCTGCAAAATGGCTCAAAACACACTTCTATATTCACAATCCATATATCCACAACTCAATCACATCACACAGCCCCTCCTGGGCCCATCAAATCAGTCATCCATCACAATATGTAAAATTTCAATTTAGTCCTTATAATTGATCATTTTTGCAAAAACTACCCAAACAAGCTCTAAAAATTCTAAAACTTTTCCCCGCGGTCCTTAACAATATTACTAGGCTATTGCAAAAAAAAATCAAAATTTTCTGAGCTACCACGAATATTTTATGAATTTTTAATCCTATTTAAGCACTAGAAAATTACGAAAAAGCAAGGTTCGGGTTTACCTTTGCCGATTCCGACTTTGGGAACGCGCTCGGGATGTCTGACAATGGGGGGGTAGCCAAAACCTCGGTCCAATTCGGAGACATTTTCGGTAACAGGTCTGTCTGGCCCGGAATTTGCAAACCCGATCAACTGTCGAATTTCCGCGAATTGAGGATACCTACACGAAGCCCACAACACGGGGGTTAGTACATAAATTTTTCAGAATTTTCTAAGCTCATTTAATGCTCGAAAAGACACAGCGAAGTTTCGTGGGACCCACCGAAAAACGGTGTCGGAAAAATTTGAAATTTATGTTGCCGCGAAGCTCTCGACGAGTGGAGCGCTCTGGTACTCTCGGTTTTCTCGTGGGATTCACGGTTTGCGAGAAATCTAGCCCGAAAGTCAAAATGGGCTAAAACTTTCCGGACAAAAATTGGACAAACCGCTCGATGGATTTCGGTGTTCTTGGTGTCTATGGAAAGCTCTCGACGAGTAGATGATTTTAGACACAAGACCCGATCCAATTGGTGGCCGGATCGGCCGGATTTTGGCCGGGAAAGCAAACGGTCGCGCGCGCGAGGTAGGGGAGTTCGCCCGCGTTTTCCGGCCGTTTGGGGCGGCGGCCGGACGGGGGAAGGATGTGGGACGGCGCGCCGGTAAGCTAGGGTGGCGGGGAGGTGGCTGGCCGGCGGGCTGGGGCGGGAGGAGAGAGAAAACGGGAGAAAGAGAGAAGGAGGAGGAGACGCGCGCGGGAGGAAGAAAAAGAGAAGGGAGCCGGTCCGATTCAATCGGTCCGATCCGATCCGGTTCGATTCGGCCGGTTCGATTCGAAATATAAAATTTTGAATTTTTACTCTGCCTCGGGACCGAAAACGAGGTCCAAAAATTCTGAAAAAATTTCAGAAAACTCAGAAAAATACGTAGACTCCAAATATATTTTTAGTTTTGCCACGTGGTCTTTAAATAAATTTTTAAAAATCATCAAAGTTTATATTTTCGGAAAATCGAACCCGATTTTTAAAATCCGAATAATCTCAAAAAAATTCCTAAAATTTAAATAAAATTAAAATACCAATAATGATCATAAAATAATAAAATTTGAAATTTTGGGGTGTTACAGATAAATATTGATTCGGTTCAATTTTAAACCGATGAAACTGAAATTTATAAATTGAGCATTTAATTTTTAACTGGGTTCGGTTTGGTTTTAAACCAATCAAACCTAAATCTTAGGGTTCTATTTAGTTTTTTTTGATTTCTTTTATATATATATATATTAATAATTTTGATTCGGTTTGATTTTTTTATTTTTTATGAAAATAATCGAATCGAACCGATTAATTAAAATGATTAAAAATTATAAATTAAATCAAATCGATTAAATTTTAAAATCAAATCGATTAAATTAAATTAACTCGATTTGATTCGAATTTTCTATTTAAATCGAAAATTGCTATCCCTAATATATAATTTATCATCAATTTAAACCCTCGGTGCCTTTATAATGCACATAATTAGTTATGTAATCTATAATATAAAATAATACATTAATATTTTCCACTGTAATTAATTTGACTTCTTAACCCCTTGTCTGCATTGGAATTAATATTTAAATTGAATAAGACAAACAGAAGAAGACACTACCTTGGGTTGACAAAAGAGGCATAAATATTGCCAGATCACCTGCAAATTATTAATAAAATAATTAAATATCATTCTAAGCACTATTTATAATAAGCAAGTAGATTGGAGCTATTGACGAGAACCTTGCTTACTATTATACATACATGAAAAATGCCAATGGCTCTTCATCTCATTAAACCCGAATCCGCCGACTGATCAATTTAATTGGGAAAACTCAGAAATTGATTGGGGTGATTTCGATATAAACTCGATTTATATGAAAATGAGTATAATAATTATTAAATTAAATATTTATATTTAAATTTATATAAATTTAATTAAAATATATATAATAAATAATTAAATTAAATATAAATATTTAATTTTATAATTTATTAAATTTATTTTCATATAAATTTAAATTTTATGTGGGTTTTTTTTGTTAATTTTTATATAAAACGATGTCATTTTATATTTATAATTAATTAGTGACACATGATGACTCTTAAATGGATAAAATTATGTATCATATTTTTAGACGTTCCAAACACAATAGTAATATCTGCTTCTCAAAAAAATAACTCTAAATCTATATTTTGAATAATACAAATTTATTATTAATATTTTTAGATAATTCTTTTTGAGGAACAATTTTATACTAAAATTAAGTAATATTAATCGGAGATTAAGAGTAAATGAGAAAATTTAATTAAATATTAAATATATTTTTATATACAAGCTAATAACAAATAATTTACATAACATCAATTTAATATATATTAATATTAACAAAAAAAATTTAATACACTAATATCAGTGTATAAAAATATTATTAATTAATTTAATATTTATTAATGTAATAAACAGTACACCAATTCATTTCGAATTAAATATCTTTTTAATTGATTACGAACACACGCTAAGAATAAAAAAGTATACTTTCTGATAAAATTATAATAATTTTATTAAAATATATCATATCTTATATCTCATATATACATTATTCATAATCGATGTGAAATTTTAAAAGATGAGCCTAATTACTCAAAAGCAGACATTTCTGGTTAAATCTTAAACTTTGGCGATGACTGAATAGGGTTTGAAAGCCTTGTTGTTAAAGAGGGGAGAAGGGCTTATGAACTATAAACTTTAATGGGCTCATCAAGCCCTAAATAATTTTACAGGTCGTTCTCTCTTATTGTTCACCAGGTTAATGAAGAAGTCTAAGGCCAGGTCCATAGGATTGACATGGCTAACCCATTAAAATGGGATTTTAGCGACAGACAAACAACTCCCAAATCAAAGGAAAGTAAATTTGATCATACAAATCTGTTGCTAAATTGTTGGAAAAGAAAAGATGAATGAAAATAAGATAAGATAGGTGAATGGGTAGCGTCTTGTGGCAGGAAAACCGTGTTGCTGATTGCATTTATCATGGAATCCTCGAGGCTTCTCGTGAAGCTAATGCGTACAAGGTATATGCCTTAGCTTTTAAATAAGGTATGCTAATTTCATATCTTAAAGCTACTCTTTGCTGAATCATCTCTGGAAATTAATACAATGTTTACAATTTCAACCAATAGACATATATATCAGAAGTAAATTGGATCATAAATAATCGAACCCGAAACCTCATACCATTCCAATGAGCTAAACCTTTTAACGAACCGCTTCACATGTAACTAACTGGCTAATTAAAAATGCAACAATAACCGTAACCCACAGCTTCTTAAATTCTGGTAAAGATAACTTCTTTGTATTTGGGGTTTCTTTTTCTTGCAAGACATCTCTAACTTATACTCTCCCTTTGCATCCACTCAAATCTTAATCTCTTCATTCATACATACATGCATATATAGTTGATACAAGCTGAAAAGAGTCATTAATTCCAAAAGATTATTGAGATTTTACAGGCAATGGAGATTAAGGTAGAACATGGGAAGTCTGATCATGATCACCATCTCAATGAGCAAAAGCTTCCCCTCCTGGAAGCTGATTTGCCCATCCCTAACACAGAAGAGAAAAACTTGATTCAGAAAGCTATTAGTCAGACATTTAAGAGCACAGCCCATTTGGCTAATCTATTACCTACAGGAACGGTTCTTGCTTTCCAACTCTTATCACCCATATTCTCAAACCAAGGCAACTGCGACTCAGTTAGCAGGTTCATGACCGCCGGGCTAGTAGCTCTTTGCGGTTTGTCATGTTTCTTATCGAGCTTCACAGATAGCTTCAGAGACAAGAACGGGGACGTCTGTTATGGGTTGGCTACATTTCGTGGCTTATATATTATTGATGGGTCGGTAACTATTTCACCAGAGCTCGCAGCAAAGTACCGCTTACGGTTTATAGATTTCATGCACGCCTTCATGTCAATACTTGTATTTGCAGCGATTGCGCTATTTGATCAGAATGTGGTAAATTGCTTCTATCCAACACCATCGGCTGAGACGCAGGAAGTCCTCACGGCATTACCAGTGGGAATTGGTGTAATTTGCAGTATGTTGTTCGTTGTTTTTCCAACCCAGCGCCATGGAATTGGCTTCCCTCTCTCTCCCATTTGATATAGTAGTTGTGCAAAGCCATCCCTCTCCAAGATGTAAAACTCAGGCAAATTCATTTGCACTTTTCATCATTCTTTTCTTGTTATCTTTCTTGAAAGGGATTCATATATATGATCATTTCTCCCCGCAAAATGAACCATTTCAGGCCCTTATTCAAATCATTAATTTGTGGATATTGTTAGGGAGAAAATAAATAAATAAATAAAGCTGGTCAATTAATCAACTCCGGATGTCATTTGTTCACATGCTCCTGACAAGGGGCTTCCGAGACCGAGGGCATCCTCCACCTGCAACTAAAGGGAGAGCTTAGATCTTAGTCTTTGGCCGGGAGATTCACTTAGATTATCAAATCGGATATCTTATTTTATGATAGGATAATCATAAGAATGCGTTAAGATTTTAATAGCAAGGAGTATATTTATATAGTCCAGAAAATTAAATTAGCGGATAAAAAAAATATATTTTCCTCGATTCAAGGAAAAAAAAATATAAACTTTTACACGCTAAATTTATTCGCTTATTATAAAAGAGTCAAAATTAGTTAGAAGGTTATGCCAGGTGTATTCTCTTATTAGTAAAGTGGTTAGAAACGGTAAGATTGTTAGCTAATTAATTTAGTTACCCTAAGTAGCTGATTACTGTATATATAAGCTATCAAGCAACTCAAAGTGTTATTTGGATTGATAAAGCATCAGATGTTTGGAAGGATTTGAAGGACAGATTTTTGCAAGGAGATATTTTGCGCATATCAGATTTGGAAGAAGAGATTTATGCTCTTAAACAAAGTGAGAGGTCTGTAACAGATTATTTTACAGAATTAAAGATTTTGTGGGATGAATTGATGAACTTCAGACCTGTTCCTTCATGTTCTTGCAAGAATCCTTATTCTTGTGGAGGATACCTAAAAATGCAAAAGTATTAGGATCATGATTATGTTATAAGGTTCTTGAAAGGGCTAAATGATCAGTAAGTCACAGTTAAATCTCAAGTCATGATGCTAGATCCACTTCCTTCAATTAACAAGGTTTTTTCTTTAGTTATACAGTAAGAAAGACAGTTATTTCCTGTTGGTGTTACTACTGTTGAATCTAAGGCTCTTATTAATAGGACAATCAAGTTTGATCAGCATAGATCTAAGCCATCCTATGTTCCTAAATCTAGTGGTAATGGTAGAGCTAAGGACCATAGATTTTGTACTTTTTGTGGAAAGTATAAACATACAGTTGAGACATGCTATAAAAAGCATCGATATCCTCCTGGATACAAACAGAGGTTCAATACTGCTTCTGCAAATTACTGTGCTAGTTCAGAAGATGTTCAGCCTTCTGATCTTATTGTTTCTACCACGAGGAATCCAAATAGCTTTAGTATTTCTCTGACTCAAGAACAGTGTCAAAGTCTTATAGCCTTACTCTAGGCCACTTAGCTTCATCCTCCTCAAATATTACTCCTGTTAGCAATCTTGTATCAACTTTCCAACCACAGTCAGGTCAGTCACATAATCATTATCTTTTATCATGTTCTACAAGATCTTCTAGATGGGTTATTGATACTGGTGCTACTGACCATATCACTTTTTCCATTCGCGATTTTCTCACACATCATTCCATTTCTTCATTGACTGTTTCGCTTCCAAATGGTGCAAAAGTTATTGCCTCTATTTCTGGCACTGTCAAATTCTCTGAAAATTTCATTCTACAAGATGTTCTTTATATTCCAAACTGTACCTTGAATCTTCTTTCTGTCAGCAAATTAACTTCTTCTATTTCATGTTGTTTTTCCTTCTGTCATAATTCTTGTTTTACTAAGGACTTGAACACATGGAATATGATTGGTACAACAAAGCTACCTGATGGTTTATATGCATTGGATAATCCTGTTCTTTCCTCACACACTTTCCATATCAACAAACCTCATCATTCTCTTCGTGCTGCTATCAAGTTTGATTACTAGCATTACAGACTTGGTTATCCTTCCATTTCCAGATTACAACTTTTAAAATTTGTCACTATGCTAAGCAGAAACATTTACCCTTTCTTGTAAGTGATTCGAAGTCTAATAAATTTTTTGAATTGATTCATGTTGATCTTTAGGGCCCTTTTGCTATTCCTTCTATACATAATCATAGATATTTTCTTACTGTGGTTGATGATTTTACCAGATATACTTGGGTTTTCCTTTTGCAAACTAAGTCCCAAACTAGAGATGTTTTACAATCATTCTTTACTATGGTGGAAACTCAGTTTTCTGCTGAAATTAAAATCCTGGGAAGTGATAATGGTGTTGAGTTTGACATGGCTTCTTTTTATGCTTCAAAATGCATAATTCACCAAACCTCTTGTGTTGAAACTCCACAACAAAATAGATTTGTGGAGCGTAAACATCAACATATATTAAATGTAGCCAGATCACTTCTCTTTCAATCTCATCTACCCGCACAATATTGGTCTTACACCATTGCTCATGCTGTGCATTTGATCAATAGAATTCTTTCTCCCTTGTTGCAAAATAAAACACCTTATGAAAAGCTTTATGGCAATATTCCACAGTATGATACTTTTAAAGTTTTTGGGTCTCTCTGTTTTGCATCTACTGTTACTGCTCAAAGAACAAAGTTTGATCCTGGAGCTAAGTACTGTGTTTTTCTTGGTTTTAAACCAGGAACTAAGGGCTTTGTTTTATTGGATCTTCATTCTATAAATATTTTTATTTCCAGACATGTCACTTTTCATGAACATATCTTTCCATTTGCTTCTTCTTCTGCTCAGTCTTTATCTCCTATCATCTAGGATATTTCTGTGACTGATTTTGACATTTTTTCATACTCACCATTTTCTGTTAACTCACCTTCTTCTTCTCAACCTATTTCTTCTTCTCATTCTCCTTCCATTCCTTATAGACATTCTCAATATATTAGGAGACCTCCCACATATTTACAAGATTATCACTGCAACCTTATTCAAGCTGACATCAATCATCCTTCCATAGGTACATTTTATCCTTTGTCTTCTGTTATTTCTTATTCTTATTTGTCTACACCACATAGACATTTCACACTTTCCATTTCTGCCACAACTGAACCCAAGACTTATAATCAAGAAGTTCAATTTGAGTGTTGGAAACAGGCTATGCAAGCAGAGATGCAAGCCCTTGAACAGAATCATACTTGGGTTGTGACAGATCTCCAACTTGGTAAGAATACAATAGGATGCAAATGGGTGTTTAAAATCAAATATAAAGCTGATGGGACAATTGAGAGGTACAAGGCTCGTTTGGCAACAAAAGGATAAACTCAAACAGATGGAGTTGATTATTTTGACAATTTTTCACCAGTTGCAAAAATTACTACTGTCAGATTATTGCTAGCACTTGCAGCTGTAAATAATTGGCATTTACATTAGCTAGATGTTAATAATGCCTTCCTTCATGGTGATCTCCATGAGGAAGTTTATATGGAGTTGCCAACTCCAGGCTTTACCACTTCTAAATCTAACCAAGTTTGTCACTTGCAGAAGTCATTGTATGGTCTTAAGTAAGCTAGTTGTAACACCCCTATATTAAGCAGTCTATGCATTCTACTATTCCGGTTACCGGTGTCTGTTCGAACAATTAGGATGTCTGAAACTACAATTAAATGATAGTGAGGAGACATAAAACGATGAAATACATGATAAAAAAAAATACAAGAAAAATTAAGAAAAAATAAAAAAGATGAAATGCAATTAGGTTAAATGAGTTGGAACCGTAGCGATGAGTGACTACACCGGGAAGTCACTGCATAGACAGTTGACAACCTTAGGACCGTGGAAAACCCCGAGAAATAATTTTCAGGACATAATTAAAAGTCTACTGAGGTATATATGACATTGAAAATGTCACAGAAAATTCAGTGATTCGGTATAAACAAAAACGAAAATTAAAGAAACCAACGAATTCGGAATTAAATCGGTATTATCGAAAAATTTAAAATACAACCTGAAGAGGGGCATTTTGATCATTTGACACCTAGAGTTGACTTTTGACCTAAAAGTCTATTAAAAATAAGTGATATTAAATTTTAAAAATTTCATAAAAATATGCAATTATATATGTAATGTAAATAAAGAAAAATGAGGGCATTATTGTAAATATGGGAACTTTGAATTATTATAATGTTTAATTACAATTAGTGGAAGGTTAGTGGAGGTATATAAGGACACTTGAGGACAAATTTTTCCCATTAACTTCTTCTTCTTCTTCATATCACTCTCATCCTAGCCGAATTGAAGATTTTCTCAACTTCCTCCATGGCCGCACCATGCAAGAGCTTCATCTACTCATCTTCAAGCTATGATTCTTGCAATTGTCTTCATTAAAGTTGATCACCACACTTGGGGAAGGATATTGACAGCAAAAAGAAAGAGATTTGGTGAGGTTTTTAGCAAGCTCAAAAAAGGGTAAGTGTCCATTTTCTTTTCCTTGCTTAACTAAGCCTTGAATTAAGGTTATGCTGAGTTGAATTATTGAGAAATTTGGAAAATTTGATGAATATTGGGTGAGACTTAATTTCGGAAGCCATGGAAGTTCAAGGTATTTGGTTTATTTTTACATGTAATTGATGGGAAATAATGTTGATAAAGGTCATAAGATGTTCTAGCAAACGTATTTCATATGTATGTTTGATGTTGATGCTTTGAAGGAGGGTTGTGAGTGATAATTGAAGGTTTGGACAATTGATGAAATGAGGCAGCCTTGAAATCCTTTGGAGAGTGCTAATTCCATGAATTTAAATGTGGAATCATGGTGTTGATAGATTAGTGGAAGTGTATGGTAAATTGTTAGTTGAAATTTCATGTATTAGCTAGTTGTTTTTATGTATATATATTGTTGACTTTGACCTTGTGAATTAGAGTTTTATATTGAGTATTGAGGATTTGTGTACACTGCTGGAAAATGACCAATTGAGATTTATTTGATGACAATTAGAAGTCCTATGTATGCAATTGAATGTTTGGGAGTTTGAGAAATTTAGTTAGAAGTGTAATTGTTATTGCAAATTGAGAATTGGTTGAGGGCAGTGTGTATTTTGAGCCCTAACCTAAATTGTGTGACCCCAATTGGTATGAGGCCAATTGGAGGTAAAATAGACTTAAAATGGACCAACTTTCATGTAGAAACTCTGCCAGAATTCTACCTGAAAGTAACCTAAAAATTTGACCTAATCCGGATTGACAATTTGCAAACCCAGAATTTTGATCAAATGAACAGTGTTCACTCATTTTGACATAACTCACTGTAAACAGGTCCGAATGACCTGAAATTTATATCCTTGGAAAGCTTAGACATAGAGCTACAACTCTTATGAAGATATCAAAGCCCAAAAATGTTATTAACTAAGTCAATTTGCTTGCCCAAGTTGGGTTACCAAAACTGTCCAGTCCCCAATGCTGTCCAGAAATTCTGGGTAGATACAAATCCAGCCAATCATATTAAAATTAGTATAACTTGAGCTAAAAAACTCCAAATAGAGTGATTCAAAAAGGAGATTAAAGAAGACACAATAAGGAATAACTTCGAAGAAGAGAGTTTAGCCAAATTTTTATTGTAACAATGATTAATAGAACAGTAAACTTAAGGCATGAAATCTGAAAATTTAAAATAAAGTACAATAAGTTTTGAAATGAAATTGACAACAAATGCCAACATATGTGAAATGTAAAATGTGACATGTTGGTGATATAAAAACCAACTTACCTATTATGTATGAAAAGTCAATATTTTACCCAATTAGTCAAATGAATAGTAACTCCATAACACTAAATACAAGAATTCAACTTATAAGACCTAATAGGTAAATTTAGTATGCAAAAAATGATATTATTGGAATTAATTATTAGAAATGGTTCGAATGAACATTGAAACACTTTAAAATTATGTGTTTCAATTGGAAAGGGATCTTCGAAGAAAGAAAGAAAATTGGATTAAATCAAGTCAACAAAAGAGGTTTGTGCACAACTAGCTTATTTTTATGTTTTAAATTTATAATGAGTTTTGAATGAATTTGATAATTGTATTTTCTTTTGTGGAAAAGAACTTTAATTTATTGAATGACTTTGTATGATTTAATTATGTTTTCTTCTATGCATTTAAGGATATATTGTATGGTTTTGAGAATTATAAATTGTGAATTGTACATTTGAGGTATTGTCAACTTTGTGCATGAATTTACAATGATTAAATATGTTTAGTGATTTGTAAATACTTTTGTGAATATAAACTGTTTTGAATGCGTTTTGAAACCACAGTCGGCATAGCAATGTAATTGAATTCCTCATTGGCTTGTCTAATAAATTCCCTCTCTGGTTGAAGTGTTGAGGTGTATGCCAGTTGAGGAAGAATTGAATGAGTACTCATATTTGCTAGCTAGCCCATGTATACCCCTTTAGGCTTTGGTTATTGGGAGAATTGGCTTTGTCGTGGTATACAACTCGACATTTTTTTTAGTGTCATGCTCTAAGCTGTGTGAATATTTTCAATATGCTCAAATTATGCATACTTGATAAAATGTGATTGAAACAAATATTTGTTAGTGGTTGGAAAATGATATATTGTTTCATAGTTTAAGAAAAATATAAATAATACAATTGCTTTATTATGAATTGGATAAATTCTTATTATTAGATCAAACACTATTCATCAAATAATCTGTGTGATTGAAACTATCTATTTTGATTTTATTGGGTTTTGAAGAATTTAATTATTATAGGCCTTTTTGCTATGGTTTGTCAAAGTATATTTTGTATTAAATTTTAATTTATTTGTTGTGCACCACTGAGTTTACTGCTCAGCGATAGCTTTGTATACTGTCGTAGGTGAAAGAAAAGATAAAGCAGCTGAGTAAGATCATTTGAAGCTGCGACTTGAAGATAAACTGGGATTATATTGGGTATAATGTAGATATATTTCTAGACATTAGATTTTGATGTAAGCATGTAACTATGTGTATGTAAGTGCTTTTGAATAGTTCTACAAAAACTCTTGTAATATTATTTTATATGTAAACAAATACAAATAATTATAATAGTATCTGGAGATTTTAATTATCTGTATATTTTTGTGAAATAAATTGTATTACCCCAATGAATGCAGTACTTAAATTTTCTTCTAAATTTGGAAATTAATGAATTATTTCCTTTATGATGAGTTTGTTAAAAATGAATTGAGATGATTACTGGAAATGATTTATCAATTGTTGATATTGGATTGGAACCTTTTTTTTGTAAATTACTTTTGCAGGTAAATTGAAGAACTGTTTTTATCTAGTTTTAGCCGTAACCACGCGAATTTTTCGTAAAATTTTAAAAATGTCAAATTATTACTAAATAAATTTATGACACATCCTTGAGTTTAAAATACTCAGATAAATTTTTATTACCACGTTAGACTTAAAAACGAGATTGTTCTGCCAAAATCCCTTGAGTATATTTAATAGATTATCGGCAGACGAAGTACGATAATTTATTAGGTATACTACGGGATCATGTTACATCATACGGAGGGATAGGGTGTGACACTGGTAGGTAGTGGTATTCCAAGCTCTCACAGGTACTTATTTCCTTGGGATATTTGCAATCTCAATCTGATTATAGCCTATTTGTTAAGAAAACTGGTGATCACATTACTGTCCTCCTTGTTTATGTGGATGATTTAATCCTTGCTAGTGTCATTCCTAGATGAGAAGTTTAGGATTAAAGATCTTGGAAATTTGAAGTTCTTTTTGAGGTTAAAAGTGGCCAGAACTACAGCAGGCATATCTTTTAATCAAAGGAAATATGCACTTGACATATTGTCAGATGCTGGATTCCTTGAACCTAAACCTGCTCAGACTCCCATGGACTGCAAACTTAAGCTTAGTAAGGAACAAGGTGAACCTCTCTCAGATGGGCTTCAATATAGGAAGCTTGCTAGAAGATTGTTATACTTAACTTCTACTAGGCCTGATATATCATTTGTAGTGCAGCAACTAAGCCAATTTATGGATAGACCAACTTCTGTCCATCTTTAGCTTGTTCATAGAGTTCTGAGATATCTGAAAGCTGCTCTTGGTGCTGGTCTTTTTTTTTTCCCAGTAGATTCTGATCTCCAACTTAAAGCATTCAGTGACTCTAATTGGGCAGGATGCCTTGACTCCAGAAAATCTATTACAAGTTTTTGTATTTTTTTTAGGTCCTTCCTTGATTTCTTGGAGAGCAAAGAAGCAGCCCACCGTCTCCAAATCTTCTTCAAAAGCAGAGTACAAAGCCCTTGGTTCCACCACATGTGAATTACAGTGGCTCTATTATTTGTTGAAGGACTTGCATTTTCCTCATACATAACCAGCTTTGTTATTCTATGATAACAAGTCTACTTTTCAAAAAGCTATCAATTCCACATTCCATGAGCGCACCAAACACATTGAAATAGATTGCCACATTATCCAAGAAAAGGTTCAATCAGGCCTCATCAAAACTAGCTGACATTTGCACCAAAGCTCTTCCTGCTGCTCCATTTCAACTAATTATTTCCAAGCTACGAATGACAAACATTTACTCTTGAGCTTGCACGGGGGGTGTATTAGCTTATGATAAAAGAGCCAAAATTAGTTAGAATGTCATGCCACGTGTGTTCTCTGATTAGTAAAGTGGTTAGACATAGTTAGATTGTTAGCTAATTAGTTTAGTTAGCCTAAGTAGCTTATTATTGTATATATAAGCTATCAAGCTACTCATCTGTAGTTAATCTCTCAATTCAGTAAAGTTTCTTCTACGTTTTTCAATAAAATTTAATAAAAACTTTTATTAAATTTAATTTTACACTATATAATTATATTATATTTTCTCCGTATATTACATGTTAATAGTGAAAACAATAATTATAATAATTATTAATATACTAAATAGAAAATAAGATATTAAAACAATATATGATGAAATTATTTTGTTTATTTTGAGATTTATAATTAAAATACACATGAATTCTTGATTATTAATAAAATAATAGAATATAAATTATAAAATAAAAAATTTACCTTATGAAATTTAAATTTTCCATTGGTTTTAATTTACTGACACAAAATAAAAAGGAGAAAAAGACAAAGCTAATAATAAAGAAATGTAAAGTGATGTATCAAAACTCTCTCGACTCACCAATTTAGCAGATTAAAAAAAGTGAGATTTTTAAAAAATTTTAAAGTTGTAAAAAAGTTATCATTCTTTATAAAAACTTTCTTCCAAATAAATAAATTACTTCAAAAATTCATACTTTAAAAACTCGCTTTCAAACATAATGTTAGAGTTTTTAGTATATATGGGTTATGGTTCTGAGTTTATTTATGGTTAAGAGTGCTGTTATTTATGGTTCTGAGTTTCAATGATTGGATGCTTGAAAAGAATATCGAGACACCCCAGTCTTTCCCTTTGAGTGGTGGAATTAGCTTAAGACTAAGCTGTGTGAGTGTGTTTATTCCGTGGCCATGGCCCCTCCAACGTTGTTTGGTTTTGTGAATTGTGACTGAGACTGATGAAGAAAATGTGATCAGAAACAGCATGAAAGAAGTTAAAAGAGTATACATGTGTTAACCCTACCTACCACCTTATCTACACTGATTAAAGAAATAATCTAGCTCTCATTGTTTCTCCATTTTTTTGCTACCTCACGGATGGGCTCTATGGAGACTCGTTGCTCTTTCCACCCTCCCAATATCTGCTTGCAAGTTGCAACTTTTGTGTCGTGGCTCTCCCTGCATTTGCTTCGCGTAGATTTTTTTCTTTTTTATTTAACTATTTATTTTTATGGCCAGGATATCATCTGATAATATAGCTTAACTTCAATCATCGTCTTTCATTTTTAAGGTTATGTGATTATCAACTCTCATTTTTAATTTGCATGACAAAAATACTTAAATTTTAATTTAATATCAATCAAAATCTTTCTGGTCAGATTTCATTGGATAATTTAGTAAGAAACTGATGTGAACATTAGACTTCATTTGTTTCACAGAAAATAACTTATATATGAAAAATATTTTCCGCGAAAAATACTTTCTAAAAAAATATTTTCCGTGAAAATATTTTTTGTTATTTGATTATAATATTAAATTAATAATATGTATTTATTTCACATATATATAAATGTGTTTACATCTCTTTTAAAAAATAGAAATTATTTTCCTTAAAAATGACTTAATTTTCATTTTAACTAAGAAAATTTTTTTCGTTGACTAATTTTCGTAAGTGTCCCAAACACTGGAAAATGAGAAAATATTTTTCTTGAAACAAATATAGCCTTAGACACAATTAAAAAAAAAAAAAATTATCTCTCTACAATCTAGTGAGAATAGTATCTCTGGTACATTGAAGCAAATGTGATAAAGGAGAAAAAAAAATGAGAGATAAGGGAGAGAGATTGTACTCTCCAGATGGCATTGAGAAAAATATTTTTTGTTTTGTCTAAGTTATGTCCAGATTAGTTTTTGATCAAACTAACCATAGAGGGATTTTGGATGGTATTAAATTAAAATTTAAGTATTTTTGTGAATTTAACATCAATTTTTTAGTGTTTTCAAAAACTGAAATAAGAGAAATTTATTATAATATTTTTACATATCAAAATAATTTATAATTTTAGTTTATAACTGCTCAAGACCAGTACAATATATACGTATAGTGCATATATATTATAACAAAAATTACAAAAATATAATATACTCAATATATCCGACGAAATCTCAAAATGTAGCACAAACAGCCTACTCTGCTGCTCTGTCTGCCTGTCTACCTGCGATAGTAATAAAAAAACTATCGCTGAACCAATGTCTCAGTGGTGCACAATATTTGAAGCTGTAAGAGTGTAATGACATAACCCTTAATTTTAAAATTTTATTACTATATTACTTTTTATCTGAATCAAATGAGTGGAAAATTTTTTTTTTCCCTCTTAATTGGAGTAATCACACTGAATTACTTCACATGTAAATGCTATGATGGAGATATGATACACATATACAAGGACAAATCCCTCAATTAGCATTATTGAAAATTGAATTTGATAAGGATTTTCTTAATTTCTCAAATTTAAATTATTTCAATGGTAATCTTTATATCTTTTTTATATACATTTCAATTTTATTTAATTAATAAAGTATTTATATTAAATATTATTATAAATTTAATTAAAAATATAAAATTTATCAATAAATTTTAACTTAATGATATTAAAATTACTTTTAAAACTATAAAATTTAAAGTTCGAATATGCAATTTGAACTAATTGTAAAAAAAAAAAAAATATAATCCTAATAATTAGATCAATTAGACTTTGAGTTATTATTTAAAATTTCCCAATCGCTTTGGGCAATCTCAACTTAACTTGAGTTTGAGAGAGCGATTTTATATATATAATTTTTCGTATCGACTTCGTATATTTAAAATAAATAATTTTTAAATGCTGTTCATTAAAATTTTAATATTTACAATATTATATATGAAAATATTTTTTAAATTAAAAAATAAAAATTTATTTATTACTTTTATAAAATGTTAATAACCGAAATATAATTTAACATTAAAAACCAGCAGCTCTCATGCGTCTCTCTCCCATCCATGCTGTGCGCAGCCAAAATTAAATTAGTCCAATTTGTCAATTTCTATATATAATTGATCTAATTTTTACCTTTGATTTTAAATTTTGCTGCTATGGTTAAATTGACGTTTATTCTTAAAAAAAAAAAAAAAACTATTTAAGGATAAGAAAATAAAGGCCAAGTGGTAAAAAAAAAAAGTAAAAAACTTACGTGTTTTGTCGATTATAATCAATTTTTTTAGTTTTGTTAATTTTATCCTAATTTAAAATTTTAGTATTAATTGTGGTTTGAATTTCAAATTGGGTAAAGTTAAATGTTGTGATGTAGTAAAAGTATTATTTTTTATATGTTATTATCAACGTGATAATTGATGTGGTATAAATTTTAATTTTTTTTTATTATATTATTATTGTAGTGATAGTTAATATAATAAAAATATTATTATTTTATATGTTATTAAACGATATAATTTTAATAATAAAAAAAATAAAAAATTTTCATTTTTTTCAATTATAATTAATTTTATATATTTATTTTATTTATAATCAATTAATTAATTTTAAATTAATTTAATAAAAAATCAATATTTTATTACTTAATATAATTGTCAAAAATAAATATTTATATATGTTACTTAGTAAAATTAATAAAAATAATTTATATATGTTATCCAATGATAGTGGGTGAGAGGAGAAAGAGAGAAAGAGAGAGGTGGTAGGGATATTTTGTAGAGAGATGATGGGTAGAGTGATTTTTTAATTTAAGTAAATAAAATTTTATTTATTTACATAATTAATTTAATAAATACTGGTAAAAGAATATGAGGAGAAAGTGAGAAATTTTTTTTATTATACTAACTGATATAAATATTATTTTTAATAATTATATTTAATAATAAAATATTAATTTTTAACTAAATTAAATTAAAATTAATAAACTATCTATAAATAAAATGAATATATATAATTAATTGTAATTGATAAAAATAAAAAATAAAAAATTAATTATAATTTTTTTTAAATAATTTAATTTATAAATGAGTTAAATGCAAATCAAGTTCATGAGCATGATAAATAATAAGTTAAATCAAACTCGACTTAACAAAAATTTAACCGGCCGAGTTATCGGTTTAAAATTTGACCCGCCATACGATAGGAAAAACACCGGCCGAGGATTGGACAAGACTTGCTCTCTTTCACAAGCCTCTCGCTAAAGATAAGAGGGCCCCACTCCCTCACCCCTTCATATCCTTCTCTCTGACACCATAACCAAAAATCATACCCACATAATATTATCCAAACCGCTCCCATCAATGTATTCTCATAATTCTAATTTGTCATTGCCATTTATACACCGTTGATCACTTAATATCATTGATTCTCAATTTTATTGTAAAGGGCGATATGAATTAAAAAACGTTGATGTCATATATTAGCGTGTTCCGCGACGCAGGAGATCGCAACTGTACTCAATCGACAGAATCACAGAATACGATTAACCGGTCGACTTGTCTTATGAGAACCACAAAAACAGAGTTCCCTCTCCGCCATAAGAGCTCACTCTAGCTACCAAAAGGACATTTCCTCCCCTCTCTATCTCTCTCTCTCTCTCTCTCTCTCAGTGTAGTCATGGAGTCACGAGTGTTATCACGCGCAACAACCACCACCATCGTGTCCTTGCCTCACTTACGGAAGCCCATGCGAGAGAGCAATACTTCCAGCTTTGTTTCAATGAAGCCAATCGGAACCGTTGGTGAAGGCGGTAATGTCATATGGGGGAGGCAGCTCAGGCCATCTCTGCTCCTGGAGAGCTATCCAGTAGGAAAACGGGAGATTCTCCGGCCGAAGATGGCAGCCGCTTCATCTCCTGCTGAGGGAAGCGATTCCTCCGGGTGAGGTCCGTTTCCTCCGTTCTAACTCGATCAACTCGTTCCTCGTCGGACTCTGACTTGTCTTTCGTATTTCTTTTGACTCCATATTTTTGCAGGGATGCAAAGATTGCTCCCGTCGGGTTCTTGGATAAATACCCGGCACTTGTCACCGGATTTTTCTTCTTCATGTGGTAGGTCACATAACCTCATCTAACTTGCGCCGGGGGTCGCATAAAAAGCACTCTCTAACTGTCTAACCCTCTGTCTAAGTTCCTTGCTATAATTCAAAATTTTCTGGATTTCAATTTTGCAGGTACTTCTTGAACGTGATATTTAACATCCTTAACAAGAAGATCTATAATTATTTTCCTTACCCTTAGTAAGTATTAGTTTAGTTGCTATAGCCTAATGCAGTGATTTTCAAGTGCCTAAGTTAGCATGGTTTTGACGAAAGTCTTCTGGGGTGTCTGTAGTTTTGTGTCAGTGATTCATTTGTTCGTAGGAGTTGTGTACTGTTCAGTGAGCTGGGCTGTTGGTCTTCCTAAGCGCGCTGTAAGTGAATGCTCTCTCAGGCCCATTAACTTGGTTATGTTAACTTTTTCCCCCCTTTCTTTATCAGATCTCTGTTGCGTTTCATCGCTTTAACCTATTGTAATAAGGCCTGTTTGGGTATTTTAAAACTAGCATGACCTTTGATCTTGATAATCATAGTTACAGATTGTGTATTTTAAGCTGATTTTGATTTAATCCATAATTAATATCTCGATTTAAATAATCTGGAAGTGAAAATTGATGAAATATGCAGAAACCGCTGCCAGTATAAACTTTGTGCTTAATGAAGGTGAGATGATTTATTATTTTCCCTTTGATAATTTTTACTAGTGCTTTATGTGTAGCCCATTGACTCAAACCTCTTGAAGCTGTTGATACCTGTTGCTCTGTGTCACGCAATAGGCCATGTGACCAGTAATGTCTCATTTGCAGCAGTTGCTGTCTCGTTCACCCACACGATCAAAGGTGACATAGAGAAGCCATTTCATTATGCCATTTCTGGGGACTAAATAACTCCAGTGTTACTAACATTGTCTTACTCTTACACCTGTTATAGTCTTGTTTCTCTAGTAATGGTTTTGTTTCTTTTCAGCGCTCGAGCCCTTCTTCAACGCTGCTGCTTCTCAATTCATTCTAGGACAGTCAATTCCCTTTACCTTATGGCTTTCACTTGCACCTGTGGTCATTGGTAAGCTCTTCGTTTTTCGCATCTGCAAATGCACTTCATAGCACCTAGTTCATATCTGACAACGTTCTTTTTGGGATACAAAACCATGTCTTCTTGATTAATTAGCTCTAGCCTCCCATTAATTCTAGTATTTTCATGATATGTGGAAGCTCTCTTAGATTTTGCACGAGCGTTTATCATGTAATAAACGTTAGTCATATTATTTGAATTGGCTTTGTGCAGTCCAAAAACAGGCTTTGTCTATTAATGGCTGATAAAGTACTGCTCATTTTGTCTATGTTATGAATCTAATGCAGGTGTGTCCGTGGCATCATTGACTGAGCTCTCATTCAACTGGACTGGCTTCATTAGTGCTATGATTTCGAACATCTCCTTCACTTACAGGAGTATTTACTCAAAGAAAGCTATGGTGACTTTACACTCATGTTTTCTTTTCTACTAAATGCTAATTGATTTAATGCCTTTTTTTTTATTTATTAATTGCCTCTGTCTGTCTAATTCTTCTGCAGACTGATATGGACAGCACTAATCTCTATGCTTACATTTCCATCATTGCTCTCATTGCCTGTATTCCACCTGCCATTATTGTGAGTAAAGAAAACCTGGATGGTTCATGGTCCTAAGAATGATAAAAGTTTCAACCATTCAAACTTGTAAAGTCTCTTCATGTTTGTTCATGTTTGAGTCATGGTTTCTTTTGCAGTTGGAGGGACCTCAACTACTGAAGTACGGATTTAACGATGCAATTGCTAAAGTGGGCATCACCAAATTCATCTCAGACCTCTTCTGGGTGGGAATGTTTTATCACCTCTACAACCAGGTAAGAATGTTCTAATGATCCAGAGTATGCAATTTATTAACTTCCTTTTTTCAGCAATTCATTTCTTGGTTGCATTTATTTCATCAATACCTTTTCATGCAATAAGATGAACTCTATATTAAATTCATCCTCTTATCTCCAATGCCATCACTTTCTCTGAAAAGTTGAATCACCATATTGTCTTCAATTTATAAAGCAAATTTTACGTATTGATTTTCAGTTGGCTACCAACACTTTGGAGAGGGTTGCACCCCTTACGCATGCAGTTGGGAATGTGCTGAAACGTGTATTTGTGATTGGTTTCTCAATCGTGGTCTTTGGTAAATATTAATTTTCATTATTATTTCTGGTATTATTATTTTTTCACGTACCATAATGATATATCATGCTTCCCTTCTTATAGGCAATAAGATTTCAACACAAACTGGTATTGGAACAACCATTGCAATTCTTGGAGTGGCAATCTACTCCTACCTCAAGGCTAAGATAGAAGAAGAGAAACAAGTGAGTATCATCAACCTGAAACAGAGATGGTGAAATAAAACTGTTATTCAATTAATAATTAACTAGAAATTTGGTTTATTTGCAGCAAAAGAAAACGGCATGAGAAGGAAAGAAGATTGAACGTGAAAGAAATGTTGCCTGTAAAGTGTTATTCTATTGTTCCAAATTCCAATTTCCAAAGATAAAAGTGACAAATCTGAGTATTCAATTTGTCATTGTTTGTGATGTCATCAATTTTTGCTGATTCATGTTCACTTAAAATAATGTATTTCTCTTGCTCTGTCTCTCAGAACAAGTTTAACTCATTAGAAGCTCAGAGTGAGTTTAACATTAATGAGTGAGAATGAATTATGTGCATATTAATTGCAGAATCTGATCACCATAAATGTTTTTCCTCCAAGATCAAATTAACAACTTGTGCTTTTGAGTAGCTTCACAGTTTGAACTCCCAAAAATTAAAATTAAATTAAAGAGGTCAATTTTCTTTTTTTTTTTTAAAAAAAAAAAAAACTTGAGGGATCAAGTGGATCCTCATTTAATGTGGATCAATGGGACTATTTATGTAATTTCATTCATTAAAAATTTGTGCTTTTACACTATTATCCTTATAGAAATTTTCCTAAAATAATGTGTAGAATTTGAAATTCAAATTACAAATTTTATCTCATTCGTTAAGCATTATAAGTTTCAAGATCAAGTTACTACTTTTATGTACACAAGTCACTTTATTTTTTTTTTTCCTCTACATTTATTTTTTTTTTCATCACCTCTTTCTCATATATGCTCCCTTCTTCTATGCCCCGTTCTCTCATTTTTCTTCAATTTTTATTCAATAACTTTTCTTCTTTATCTTCATTCCTTCTATACACCGCCCCTTCTGTAAGCCCTCCTTCCCTCCCTTTCTCCAACAAGAAAATCTTCATCTTCTTCTTCTTGCCCCCTCTATCTTCGTCTTCATCTTTTTTTTTTTTTTTCCACTTCCTCCATTTTTCATTAAAGTAATTTTTGTAGTTGCTTTCATCTTCTAACAAGATAATATCATTTATTTGAATCCACTTTTTTCTATTATTTTCATTTTTCAACTTACTATGGGTAAAGAAAGGAGAATACAAGGTATTATATTATTTTAGAAGGTGCTAATTCTAGAATATACACTTTATGCCATGAATTTGCACTTAATGTTATTAAAGTTAGCAAAAATTTATACAAATCTTATGATACGGAGATTGAAGCTATTGAAGCTTATGATTATTATGTTGTGCACCGTGAAAGTGTGTAAACTGCAAAGAAATAAAGTAAACACACAAAATACCAATATTTACGTGGTTCACCCTCTCCACATAGTGCTACGATAGGCATGTTATCTTCCACTATCAATAATAATAAATCATCAATTACGAGCTTAAAACTATACTACCCATAAACTTAATTATACCCAAGAGAACATATACTACGTAACTGCTCATAGTAAATATATTAGTTAGTTCCTCTCAGTCTCCTCTAGACATAACCCAATATATTTACTATTACAACACTACACCACGAAGGGTGCCTTCAACTATATGAGAAAGAGCCCTCTAACAAATCGACAAGAATCTCTTCCTCTTGAATTCTATATTCTTACTCCACCTTAGGCCGAAGCCTCTTTCCACTGCAATGGGCAAGTGCCCCTCATCAATGGGTAGAGCCAAATCCTCAGTAATTGGCAAAGCCTCTCTCTATAATGGGTGAAAGCCTCACTCCATGAGCTGAAAGCCAAATAACCTTTTCCACCATTCTCTTATTTATAGTGTTAATTCCCTTAATCCTAATCTGATTAGGAGTCCCACTCAATTTAAAAATAATACTTAAATAAGAGTTTTACTCTATATTGGACTTAGGTATTTTAACTTATGTTTTGATGATAATAAATAATTAGTGTGCTACTAATATACTTTAGAAGTGTTTGTGTTGAGTTTGTAGGCCCCAGATTCAAAATTGCCAAATTGTTTTAAATCAAGGTTAAGAAAAAGCAAGATAAGGAAGCAAATATTTATGGGACCCAACAATGTAACTTTTATTTATTTTATGTCTTGTAAATCTTATTTAATTAATTGTGCTAGCTCAAGTCTTGGTGGTACTAAGAATATCTTGTTCAACTTCTTTTTCATCTAATTTTTTATCAAGAAAAAATTAAATAAATTTTTCAAAAATACAAAATTAATTTTGAAAAGTATTTTAGTTGCAAAATACATTGAATTAGCTTTTCAATGGTATAAACGGATCAAAAATTCGAGTTCGGATGAAAAAGTTGTATTAGTGTATTTATTTGTAACTTTTTCTTGACCAAGGGGGTGTAAAATAAAATTTGCACATTTGAAAAATATAAATTTGTTTTTGAAAGTATTTTCATTAAAAAGCTTATCAAATTAGCTTTCAATGGTTCAAACGGATCGAAAATTCGATTTCTGGTCAAAAAGTTATGCATTTCCAAAGCCTAAGTGCCCTTTTGACACTTTTTGTCGAAAGGGCACTTTGACAGCCGAAAGTGAAAAGTTTGGCTGCTGAAGTTCATTCTTTAAATCATAGTTTTTTAGCGTTAAAAGCTATTTTGTCCAGAGAGCACTCCGGCAGCCAAAAGTGGAAACTTCGGTAAATAAAAGTGACTTTTCAAAAGCTATTTTTTAGCGCTTCAACCTTCGGCGGTCGAAGTAAATAACCTTAGCAGCCGAACCTGGGTTTCTGCAACTCAATAAAACAAAGCTTTTGGTGGTTGAACGGCTAGTTTAGCATTTAATGCACCATCAATAATTATTTTCTTGCAAAAACTATAAATAGGCATCATTTATGACTGGAAACAAGTTTTGACAATAACAATCTTTTCGAAAGTTTATTGTATTCTAAAGATTTTCTTCATTCTTTCTCTCTAGAACTTGAGCTACCATAGTTAATGTTGAGAACTTGATATTTGAGTTGTAAATTTTTTGTTCTAAAAGTTCATTCAAGATTGTTGTGAGTACTTATTATAATTTTGAGTGTGATGGAGCTTTAAATAGCTCTTGAGTGTAAAAGGATTTGTAAAAGAGTAAGAGTTTGCTCTTGTGGCAATTGTAAGGGGTTTATTCTTCACCCAAAGAAGAATTTTAGTGGAGTTAACTCTCAAGGAGGGTCTTGAGGAGAGGACGTAGGCTTGGGATACCCGAACCTCTATAAATTTCTTGTGTCATCATTCTTCCTCTACTCTTCTTCATGTCTAAATTTCTTTTAGTATTTAATTTTGCAAGTATAACCCAATTCACCCCCCTCTTGGG
Organism: Hevea brasiliensis; assembly: GCF_030052815.1. Lineage (NCBI taxonomy): Eukaryota > Viridiplantae > Streptophyta > Magnoliopsida > Malpighiales > Euphorbiaceae > Hevea > Hevea brasiliensis. The sequence goes on from NC_079503.1 coordinate 83,136,496, forward strand.
TTGCTACAAATGACAACAAGTGGTATCAGAGCTGGTCTCCATTCAAAAACTTAATCATCTTAGAGCAAAGATCAATGGCAACCCTCAATGCATAAGAAGGTCAATCGATAGTAAAACCCCCTTTCTTTGATGGACATGATTTTCTCTATTGGAAGAATATGATGTATTACTTCCTTAAATCAGAAGGAGTGGATTTATGGGATATAATTGAAAATGGTCTCTTCATTCCTATCAAAGTAGTAGATGGTGAGCACGTGCTAAAGATAAAGGGTGAATGAAGTAAGCATGATAAGTATATGTTTTCTTTGAATATAAGAGCTATGCATATATTGAGAATTTCTTTAAATGATTTTTCTTATGCTAAAATTTCTAAATGCTCCAATGCTAAAGATATATGAGATTCTCTTGATTCTATGTATAATTCTAACCATTGTTATCAAGTTGATGAAGTTGAGTACACAAAAAATTATTCCTCTCATCAACAAATGGAGCAATTGCCGCAAGTGGATAACGCTCATGAACAAACCTTCAAAGAACAGTCCATGATTGACATGTGCTTAATTGCTTTAGAAGATGATGAAAAAGAATCAAGAAGAACATGAAGCATGGAATGTTCAATATCCATAAGATGTGAAGGTGAAAAGATCAATGATGAAGTTGCCAACATGTGCTTCATGGCAATGGAGGAAAGCTCTAATGAGGTAACTTTAAATGATGATATTATTGAATTTTCTTATGATGAACTAGTTAGTGCTCTTAAAGCTATGAATAATGAACTAGAACTAAGTTATAAGAAAAATAAGCTCTTGAAAAAGGAAGTAGTTTGTTTGAGGAAAGAAAATGAGACTTTAATTAAGGATGATAAACCTTTAGGGGATGATATGCAAAAATCCTTAAATGACCTCTCATTAGAAAATGAGAAGTTGAAAAATGAAATTATTGAGCTAAAAACTTCTCTTTCCAAATTGGCTAAAGGAAAGGACAAACTTGATATAATTTTGGACTCTCAAAGGTCTCCTAGCATCAAGTATGGACTTGGCTATAGTAAATTTGCCTAAGCGCCTCCTTCCAAGACCATCTTTGTTAAAGCATCTAGTTTTAATGAGGCTAGTTCCCAAGTGCCTAGTCCAAAGGTGTCCAATCCTAAAGGATAAGAGCCAAAGAAATCTTGTGGTAATGAAACTAGAAAAACTTCATTTCATCAATATGCTTCTAGATAAAATGTAAATAGGACATATGCATCTAGGAGAGTTGTATCTAGGCCAAACCTTCGTAGGGGACATGCTACTAGGACTCATAACTATTATCACACTCACCATGCCTCGTGCTCACATTCACATAATGGACATAAAAAGATTGGTCATATGAGACCGTTTGCTCACCCTCATACACATAGAAGGTTCAATGGACATTGTCACTATTGTGGTAAGACTGGTCACACCAACTATAAGTGTGCCATTAGGAAAATCCACCTTGGATATGGTAGAATATTTTATTTTAATGATGAAACTACTAACCCCCGAGGACCTAAGTACATTTGGGTACCTAAAGTAAATTGAATTATCATGTGTAGGTGTGCTTGAAATCCTCAAAGCTTGAAAGCAAGTGGTACTTGGATAGTGGATGTTCAAGGCACATGACCGGAAATGTCAATCTCTTCCTTTCACTTGAAAAGAAAGATGGAGGTGGGCAAGTGACTTTTGATGATAATGGTAAAGGTAAAATTGTGGGAATAGGTAAGGTTGGTAAGGAAAACTCCCCTATCTTGACAAAGTGTTTTTGGTTGATGGTTTAAAACATAATTTGCTTAGTGTTAGTCAATTATGTGATAAGGGCTGTAGAGTTGTTTTTGAGTCCAAATCTTGCTTTGTGTTTAGGATGAGTGATAACAAAATGTTGTTTATTGGTGAAAGAATTGAAAATATTTATGTTATTGATTTACATGTTTTTTCTAACAAAGATGTTAAGTGTTTTGTTTCTATTATTAATGACTCCTGAACTTGGCATAGAAGGCTTACACATGCTAACATGGACCTTCTTACAAACTTGAATAAGGATGAGCTAGTTGATGGGCTACCAAAGATTAAGTTTCAAAAGGATAAGGTGTGCAATGCATGCCAAATGGGTAAGTAAGTCAAGAGCTCTTTTAAATCTATTCATAAGGTATCTACTTCTAGACCCCTTTAATTATTGCATATGGATTTGTTTGGTCCTACTAGAGTAGTCAGCTTAGGTGGTGCATATTATGCCTTGGTGATTGTTGATGACTACTCTAGGTATACTTGGGTTGTATTCCTTGCTCATAAGAATGAATGTTTTGATATTTTTGAGAGATTTTCAAAAAAGGTTCAAAATGAAAAGGTTTTTCAAATCTCTTCTATTAGGAGTGATCATGGTAGAGAATTTGAAAATGAGAAATTTGATAAGTTTTGTAACTCATTAGGGATCACTAACAATTTTTCTTCTCCTAGGACTCCCCAACAAAATGGTGTTGTTGAAAAAAAAATAAAACTTTTTTATACATGGGGACTATGTTAAATGAATATAATTTACCTACTTATTTTTGGGCGAAAGCCATTAATACGGCTTGTTATATTTCAAATAGAGTTTTGATTAGACTTATTTTAAAGAAAACCCTTTATGAGCTATGGAATGGCAGGAAACCTAAAATAGGTTATTTTAGAGGTTTTTGTTGTAAATGCTTCATTTTGAATACCAAAGATAATTTAGATAAATTTAGCTCCAAAACTGATGAAGGTATCTTCTTGGGGTACTCTACATCTAGTAAAGCATATAGAGTCTTCAATAAGAGAACCTTAGTTGTTGAGGAGTCAATGTATATTGTATTTGATGAAGCTAACCCCTTTAGTCATATAAAGGATATTTCTTGTGATGATGATGTTGTAGGTAATCTTGATGAGTTGACTCTTGAAGACCTCAATCTAGTGAAAATCAAGATCAACACATGGAAGATCCCTTGAAGGACTTGGGAGTTGATCAAGTTGAGCTTCAAGAGCAATAAGCTCAACCAGTTCCATATCAAGAAGTTCAACAAGATCTACCCAAAAGTTGGACATTCAAGAAGGATCATCCTAAGGACCTAATCATTGGTGATACATCAAAAGGGGTAACAATTAGATCATCTCTTAGAAATATATGTAATAACCTTGCATTCATTTCTTAAATAGAACCTAGGAGCATAGATGAGGCCATTAATGATGAGAGTTGAGTACTTGCAATGCAAGAGGAGCTCAATCAGTTTGAAAGGAATAAGGTTTGGACCTTAGTTCCTAGGCCATAGGACTATCTATCCATAGGCACCAAATGGGTGTTTAGAAACAAAATAGATGAGGATGGAAACACAACTAGGAATAAAGCTAGGTTAGTAGCCAAAGGTTATAACCAAAAGGAGGGCATTGACTATGATGAAACCTTTGCCCCCGTAGCTAGATTAGAAGCCATTAGAATCTTGCTTGCATATGCATCATACATGAATTTTAAGCTTTTCCAAATGGATGTTAAAAGTGTTTTTCTAAATGGTTTTATTGATGAGGAGGTGTATGTTGAGCAATCTCCTGGTTCTGAAAATCATTAGTTTTCAAATCATGTTTTTAAATTGATTAAAGCCTTGTATGGTTTAAAACATGCTCCTAGAGCTTAGTAGGAAAGGCTTAGTAACTTTCTTTTGCAAAATGGTTTTTCAAAAGGAAAAGTTGATACAACTCTTTTCATTAAAAATCATGTAAATAATATATTTGTAGTACAAATATATGTTAATGATATTATATTTGGTGCTACTAATGAGTATTTGTGTGAAGAGTTTGCTAATACCATGAAGAGTGAGTTTAAGATGAGTATGATGGGAGAACTCAAGTTCTTCCTTGGGCTTCAAATCAAGCAAGCTAAGGATGACATCTTCATCAACCAAGCCAAGTACACCAAAGAATTGATCAAGAGGTTTGGAATGCAAAATAGCAAGCCAAGTAAAAATCCAATGAGCACAAACACCAAACTTGACAAGGATGAAAAAGGAAAATCGATTGATGAAAAGCTCTATAGAGGTATGATTGGTAGTCTTTTATATCTGACAGCTAGTAGACCTGATATTATGTTTTCCGTATGTTTATGTGCACGTTTTTAATCATGTCCTAAAGAGTCTCATTTGCATGCTGTTAAACATATTCTCAAATACTTGAATGGTACATTACATTTAGGTCTATGATATCCTAGAAATGCATCCTTTGATTTATGTTCCTACTCGGATGCAGACTTTGCTGGAAGCATCCTTGATAGGAAGAGTACCTTAGATACTTATCAACTCTTAGGACACTCTTTAGTTTCTTAGTGTAGCAAGAAATAAAACTCGGTTGCACTTTCCACAACCTAAACTGAATATGTGATTACAGGTCTTTGTTGTAGCCAAATACTTTGGATCAAACAACAATTGAGAGACTTCAAAGTATCTCTTAATCACATTCTTATTAAATGTGATAACACAAGTAAAATCAATTTGACCAAGAACCCCATACAACATTCTAGAACCAAGCATATAGACATTAGACATCATTTTATATGTGATCATGTATTGAACGGTGATGTTGTTCTTGAGTTTATTGATACACATCACTAATTAGCTTATATCTTTATAAAACCTTTATGTGAAGATAGGTTTAATTTTATTAAGAGAGAATTAGGCATGCTTGAAAACCTTGATGCTTGAGATTGTGATTTACTGTTCACATTACTGTTCATATGACTGTTCACATGAACAAAATATTGGTTTCCTATTTTTGGCTGTCATATGATCACAATACCATTCCTCATTAATTTAAATTGTTCTCCTTGATTGTTCTATGAAGGTTATTTGCCAAAATTCTATTGTTGCTTTGAATAAACTCCATGATGGTTTTACAAGTCCTATGCAAATGAAATTAGTGAATTTGTATTGAAGTCTTCTTGGCTCTTTATAGGCTATTTTTGAGAATAGTTGTTTATGCTGCCTCTAGATTTAGCACACACTAGATATGTGGTTTGAGTGTCTAAACAATACACTTGTATTCATGTTAGAATTCAAATCCAATAAGCTATGCCTTATCTTAGAATTGCAACTTATAAGTTTGCCATTATATGAAGTGTTCTTGTAATCTTCATTCAATGTCATGTATTCTATCTCTTCACAATTGGTTTTATAATACTATCTAGTTTGTTACCTTGATAATATTAAGCCATTGAATGATACCATAATTTTTGTATATCTTTCCTTTTAGAGTGCATTTTGATGATGCCAAAAGGGGGAGATTTATAACTAGTGGATGAATAGTTTAAAATTTTAGGCTTTAAACATGATTACATGGCTTTTAGTGGGATACAAGTTTTAAGTATACTTATATGATGCTTCTTGGTAATCCTTTGATAAATATTCTAAATTGTTATAGAAATGACTTTGCATCATCATTCACCGAGGGCTCATGGCATTGCATTTATTGAGTCAAAATCTCTCTTATGTGCTCTCCAAATTCTATTTATTAAGGCACAAATTGTTTTTTACAGGGGAGTACATTAAAGGGGAGAATTTCTGAAAAACTCACACTTCACTTGTGCTTAATTTTCCTCATCCACTAATTATTTGTCATCATCAAAAAGGGGGAGATTGTTAGACCTAGGTGTCTTAACCCATATTTGATGATAATAAATAATTAGTGTGCTACTAATATACTTTGGAAGTGTTTGTATTGAGTTTGTAGGCCCTAGATTCAAAATTATCAAATTGCTTCAAATCAAGGTTAAGGAAGAGCAAGATAAGGAAGCAAATATTTATGTGACCCTACAATGTAACTTTTATTTATTTTATATGTTGTAAATCTCATTTAATTAATTATGTTGGCTCATGTCTAGGTGATACTAAGAATATCTTGTTCAACTTAGTTTTGACTTAATTCTTAATCAAGGGAAAATTATATAAATTTTTTAAAAATTAAAATTTAATTTTGAAAAGTATTTTAGTTGCAAAATACATTGAATTAGCTTTCCAATGGTTCAAACGGATCAAAAATTTGAATTCGGATAAAAAAGTTATGACTTTTTTAAACTCTTAATTTCTTAGTATCTTTACTTGTAATTTTTTCTTGACCGATGGAGAGTAAAATGAAATTTTTACATTTGAGAAATGCAAATTTTTTTTTGAAAGTGTTTTCATTGAAAAATTTATCAAATTAGCTTTCCAACGGTTCAAACGGATTGAAAATCCGAGTTTCGGTCAAAAAGTTACGCATTTCCGAAGTCTAAGTGCCCTTTTGACACTTTCTGTCCAGAAAGCACTTTGGCAGCCGAAAGTGAGAAGTTCAGCTGTCGAAGTTCATTCTTTAAATCATGGTTTTTGAGCGTTAAAAGCCATTTTATCCAAAAAGCACTATGACAACCAAAAGTGGGAACTTCGACAGCCAAAAGTGACTTTTCAAAAGCTATTTTTTGGCGCTCCAACCTTTGGCAGCCAAAGTAAATAACCTCGGCAGCCGAACTTGGGTTTCTGCAACTTAATAAAACAGAGCTTTGGGTGGTTGAATGACTAGTTTAGAATTTTAATGCACCCCCAATGGTTATTTTCTTGTAAAAACTATAAATAGGCACTATTTATGATTGAAAATAAGTTTTGACAATAATAATCTTTTTAGAAATTTATTGTGTTCTAAAGATTTTCTTCATTCTTTCTCTCTAGAACTTGAGCTACTGTAGTTAATGTTGAGAACTTGATATTTGAGTTGTAAATTCTTTGTTCTGAGAGTTCATTCAAGATTGTTGTGAGCACTTATTGTAATTTTGAGTGTGATAGAGCTTTAAATAACTCTTGAGTGTAAAGAGATTTGTAAAATAGCAAGGGTTTGTTATTGTGGCGATTGTAAGGGGTTTATTCTTTACCCAAAGAAGAATTTTAGTGGAGTTAACTCTCAAGGAAGGCCTTGAGGAGAGGACGTAGACTTGGGATAGCCGAACCTCTATAAATTTCTTGCATCATCATTCTTCCTCTACTCTTCTTTGTACCTAAATTTTTTTTAGTCTTTAATTTTGCAATTAGAACCCAATTCACCCCCCCCCCCTCTTGGGTTGCTACAAGGGACAGCACTCTATATAGGAAATATCCCTCAATCCTATTGAGGAATATTTCTCCCACTCAAATCAGGAAAAAGTCTCTCCAAATCCCACTAGGATTTTGAGTCATAATTCTAACATATTATTTTGAGTCAAAGAGAAATGTAAGTTTATCTTCAGATGGAGAAACTTTATCATCTAATATCACTGCATCAATATCAAATGTAGAAATCACAAAGAAAGAAAATATATCTAATAATTCAAATGTCAATAAATTGATAGTTGCTCTATTAACTGGGATGTATATTAGTTTGTGTTCATCCAAAAAAGGTTCAATATTAATGGAAATTAATATATTTTGCCTACATTTTTTTATCTATTAATTATTTAATAATTAAATTACAATGTCAACAAATAAAATTAAGTATAAAAAAAAGATAGTGTTATTTTCTTAAAAAAGATAACATGATATAGTGTTGTTTTCTTAAAAAAAAAAATGGTAAAAATCAAAAACAAAAGAGAATTACAATGATGTTGAGGTAAGAATTTCACTATCAATTAGGACAAGATTTGCTTAATTATTAAGATTTATGTAATGGCATAAGTTCGAAAATGAATTTATTATAACTTAGTAAGAAATTTATTGATTGTGGTAGATCTTGTTTGTAGTTTTTATAGTATTGAATGTTATCAAAATATTATTACTTCCTCAGTTTAATCTACATCAATATAAGTTGAAAAAAAGAGATAAAAAAAATTGCGGTGGTGGATAAAAATTATTTTTGGAGTCTTATTAATGAGTCAGCCAAAGAAATTTTTTATTTCTCATCTTTGTTTGAAGAAGCTCGGGCAATACTGGAAGCAATCCAATTAGCAAGAAAGATGGGGGGCTAAGTTAATTATCCTAGAGTCAGATTCAACAATACTTCTCTCAGTATTGTGAAATGAGAATTAACATGCATGGGACATTACTATGTTATAAACTTGTAGCCTTATCTAATTCTTACTTTATTGTAGTACTTAATGATATATATTGTACTTGACTTAAAAACTATAACTTAAGTTGATTAATATAAGATATTGTAATAAAATAATATTAATATAACAAACAGTAATATAATAATATTAATATAAACAATTATAGAATGTACAAAGCTTGAATCTAAAATCATAGCAACTAAGTGAGATGGAACATCCTCCATCCACTTTTTAAAAGTATGTACAAGCAAAAAAGGTTCTAAAAGTTTAGTTTTTTAAATAAAACACACGCATATTCATATATATATATATATATATATATATATATGGTAAATAAAAAAAAAACATATTTCTTATTTTACCTTCTGATTATGGCATTAAAAAGAACATATTTTGGTTCATTGACAGTCACGATAAATTCCACTGTATCAATTTTCTTCAAGTTGTGGACTATTACAAAATAAATCCATCCATTCTCAATCATTCCTTTCTTTATCACTCATTTGGCATTATTCGTTGGCACATACTCACACCTCCAATATATTTGCTTCTCAATGATGTAAACATACAACCTCTTCCTCACAGCTACAACATGATTTCTAATTAAATCAATAGCAATATTCTGTTGTATAATATGAAAAAGAACAAAATATGAATACAAATGGAAAATATCTATAAAATAGTAATAAAAATCAATTCTAATGACTAATTATATAAAGTATATTAAAGATTTATTAATCATTTTGTATTTGTTGTCATATTTATTCAGCCTATAAATAAATCTTAGATTCTTTAGCTTCAGTGGAGTCACATGCAGATGCACTAAAAAAAGTATGGATTTGTATTGTTAGAATATATACGCTTAACTAATTTTATAGAGGGAAAAATTGAAATGGATAGAAATTTAACAACACTTAACTATTAAGATGTCAATTCTCATTGTCTTCGTTAGTCTTTTTTTTTCCTGTCTTAATCACTATCTTTATCACTATCTTCCACATAGCTTCTATTAGCAAGTATTTTTACTACATCATATTATAGTTCATTAGCAGTAATAAGTAGAGGAGGTGCATCTCTATATTTCGCCTTGCACCCATTGCTCATGAATATAGATACATTCATAATCTTATGTGAAACAATCTTAAAATATATGATCCATAGAGGTTTCATATCATATCATTCTAACATATTCTTAAGACCTTCATTAAGAAAAGTAATAGGATAATCTCTATTTAGAAAATTTTCTAATGTGACTCATACTTTTCAAGAGTGTTTTTCATAACCTTACACATGACAAATGAAATAATCTCTTAATGGTTGGCCTAATTGTTGGATGATGTGTATAGGGATTTTCTATAAAAAAAAACATTCATATTTAGATTAGAGTGATATATAATAACAAAAGAAACTATCATAATCATTGCAATCAACTTGTGATGAGAAAAATGTAATTTGATAGAGGAGACTATCACAACCAAGCGATCAATATGCTAAAGAAATTATCACAATCAAACTATAACCAATTAAACTATAACAAAATGACTATTCTGTGAGTATTTTTTACCCAAAAAAAGCACTTAATGCATTATTGTATTTAAACCATTGTTGAACAAATTACATTGATAAATGAGATTGACGTGGTTTCAAAAAAAAAAAAAGAACACACAAAAAAAATCAACACTTTAATATAGATTGAGGTATATTCGAAAAAAAAAATACTTAATTTTGCCTATATTATATAGTTTGGATTCACATGCAATCATCAAGTATAATTTTTTTTCTATTGTATGAATTCGAAAGAAGCAAAAAGGATGAATGGGTTTGGGAGAAAGAGAATAGATAAATGGATAAAAAAAAATTGTGTTCATACCACTTTGTGATCTCCATAAATATGTATGAGATAAAAATTACAACTCTTGTAGGCCATTTCACCGTCATCCTACTATAGACTTTGCAACAAAGAGATAAATAGATTTAGGTGGCCCTAATGTAGATTTAATCCTAGAATTTTTAAGTTCCTTAAAATTGGTATTTAGACCTGATATAGAGCGACATAGAGATTTAATCTAGTTTAGGTGTGCTGGTATTGATAGAGAGCTTGACATGGGTTCAATGAGTGCTATCTTTGGCTTGAAGGATGAAGGCTATAAGCAGATAGAATGGCAGGGTCTAATTTATTAGCCTGCTAAATTTTGAAAGGAAATATCTCCTTATGGAGACTATTATAGGCCTAAATCTGCTAAAGCCTTTAGGATTAAGGATCTTGTTTTAAAATATTTACACAAGTTTATCTCTTACACTATTTTGAAGAGAGGACATAGCAACAATGAAGTGGGTGCAGGAGATTTGTTTTTGCTATGGTGTATGAGAGAGAGAAAGCCATTGAACATTGCCTATTTCTTGGCTAAGCAATGGGAACAAACTGTCAGTTGGCATTCTGCTGGCAGTATTATTTTTAGAGGCTACATTACTGCCATAGCTAAGACATTTGGCTTTTCTGCTAGTGTTTATAACCTTCTTCTAGTATCTAGTGGGTATTGTATTGATGGTACTGGTGGGTCTTATATTGATGGTACTATGTTGCTCTATATAGACCTTTGTGAAAAAAAGGGTGGTGTCTATGTTTTGCTAAGGTAGCCTAGTGACACTAGTGGTTTTGCAGTCCCTAATGCAACCCCTACTGCAGAATCTATGCATAAACCTCAAGCCACACATTATGTAGCACAGCAACCCACTTCTGATCTTAACAGTGCTAAAATCACTTGAAGCCAAGGTAGATGGCTTAGCTACCAAGGCACCAGCTCCCATAATAGCTATTAATGATATCTTGACTACATTAAAAGCTTTGCAAAGCAAGGTGGATGCTTTAAGTAAGCAATAGGTTAAGCAACAAAAGAAACAGCAACAGAAGCTTAAGCAGAAACTCAAGTCCTTACAAAAGAAGCAATAGAATCATGAAGTAAAAATGTTGGAACTCTACAACAAGCTAGCCCAATCATAAAATAATCTTTATCACTAAGGCCAGGATATGTTCCAGCAAATGAAGGACCTAACTAAGAATCTAGAAAAAGCTTTTGAGCATTCTAAGGTCCAGGACTCACTAGCTGAAGCAGTAGCTGAACCTAAAGCAGACCCTCTGGCACCACCAACAGACTAAGCAGCAGCCTAGGCATCATCTGACGACAGCATCAGCAGCAATAGTAGTAGCAACAACAACATTAGATCCTTTAGTTTAGTTTTCATTTTAGGATTACTTTTAATATTTCCTTTTTGTCACTTGTTTGTTCTTGGTTCCTTTTAGTGACAGTTTTAGAACATATAATTTGGATATATTTATGTTTTGGTGACAGTTTTAGATATTTAAATTACCTTTCATGTTTTTCCTTATACTTTTGCGTATATCTATGCATTGGTTTGATCTATATTTTGGTTTGTTTTGTTTTTGTGAGTATATATATATATATATATATATATATATATATATATTGTGAATACTTTTGTCATTTATATCTCCATGTATTACTTCTTCCATTTCCTTACAATCTAAATTTATTAATGTTGATGAATTATACAGTTTCATTTAAATGTCTATATATTGAAACTCATCATGAGGTAACAGCTGATGCTTCAGATATTTGTGCTTATGACATGATGTTATTGCTTACCCTATTTCATTGTGACACAAGGTTAAACAACTTCTTAAGTATTGTCAATTCATACATTTGGGATACTTTTACACATTTTTCTCTTTGAAATACATTATTAATATCTTTTTGACCTTAATTTTAAATTTTTTGTGCTTATTATATATTTTATGAATTGATTGGTTTATTCAATTTTGCCCATATTTGCATTCATTTTAGACATTGAGGACAATGTCTCATTTGATTTGGGGGTAAGGGCAAAATTTTTGTAAAATTTTTAAAATTTTTGAGCATTTTCATTCATTTATTGCATTTCATTCATTTACACACAATTAGTCCATATACTTACACTTAAACCACACATACTTATACACATACACTTGCATATAGTTTTCATATAGATTGCACTTAGCTTTTATTTAATTTATGCATTCATTTTAGGATCATGCAAATCATAAAAATAAATTTTTACCTTATCCTTAGATGAGTGAGAGTTGCTTTGAAAAGCAATTGAGCTTACTTTTAGAAGGTTTTGATGGATTGAACGTTATGGATAGGTATAAGGTTATTAGATTCTTACCTTAGTTTATATCTTCTTAGCCAAAGGTCATCCAATCAATTGCATTGAGTTTGAATACTTAGAGAAAATTTTAGGATGATAAGTAACTATTTTTATCTCACCAATCCTAGAACAAAGCTTATATAACTTTCGAGGCAAAAATCCTAGCAGGTACTTGAGAAAAAAATATGATCTAGCCTTAGCCAACCTCACTTTAAAATTTCCCTTTGGAACCAATTTGAGCCTATATTTGTTCTCTTTTCTTTCTTCAGTACGCACATTACTATCTAGCCATAAATTTAAACACTTACCTATCGTTCATGAGAATAATTCTTTAAGTAATAGATACTCTCTCTCTCTCTCTCTCTCTCTCTTTCTATATATATATATATATATAAAATAATTGGATGAGAGAAGTAACTAAATTAAAGAGGCTAGCAAAGTCAATCATGGTATGTAAAGTAATTCACTACCCAAGTATACAAAAAAAAGAGTTTGGAGATGAATTAAAAGGGACAATTATAATTCAAAGTCAATGTTATTTATGTAGTTCCTCCAAGAGTTTCAAAGTTATATGCTAGCATTAGTGATTTATTGTAAAGTTCTTCCTCCGACTTGATTAAAAAAAAAAGAGAAAAAAATTGTGTATATTGATCTTTCAATAATTTGTTTATTCTCATGCTTTGTTACCTTTATCCTTTCTTTGTTAGCCTCATTATCATCCTCTTAGCCCCATTATAACTTTTAAAAGTCCCTTTGATTTTTTAATAGTGTTTTGCTATATTAGTGGAGATTAGAATAAGAGGATTGCCTATGGGATTAGGATATCATTCATCCATTTATTTATTTCCATTATCACTTGAGACGCTTTAGTTTATGGATTGCTTTAGAGTTTATTTGGGTATGATTTCTCTTTGTAGTTGATTAGTTTGGGCTTGATAATATGGATAATTGACCCAAGGCTAAATGGTGATAGTTTTGGTAAGTATTGAATTCTTTGTACCTTAAAAGTGGATATATGGTTTGTTGGTGGCTAAAGGTAAACTTGAGAGCTTGGATAAGTAGTTTTCACGAATCTAGGGAAGGTACCCCTATTGCATAAATTATTTTTAATTTGCTTGAGGATAAGCAAATGTTTGATTTTGGAGGAATTTATTACACTCATTTCATATAGGCATTTTAGAGTAGTTTTGCATCTATTTTGCTCTTATTATTTAAGTGTTTTTATGTTTTTAGTCTTTATTTTAGTTAAATTGTTAATTTTAGTTACTTGATATTTGATATTTATAATTTTGATATTTTTAATAGGTTTTTGTGGTAAATTGAAAGCCAATAATGTATTAGGAGATAATTTAGAGAAATTTGGAAGTTTAAATAATGGGAAAAAGTTGAAGAAATTAAATTTTGAAATCAAAGCTTACCAAGATTTGCTCTAGAAGTTGCTTATGGCATATTGCGGTGCAACTTAGGTCAAGCTGAAAGTCAAGTGCAGCAGATTTGCACTGAAGAAGAAGAACCTAGCGAGATTTGCTGAAGAACCTGCTTAACCCTATGTCGCTAAGCAGTGCAGTGCCTGGAATCTTGCTTGAAATGTTGCTTCAAGTTAAGCAACTTTGTCAGCAGACACTCTAGAATGCGAAATCATTTGCTAACCTGGAATTTTCTATAACCATCTCCTATCCATTCATTTTTCCTTATCCATTTTTAGACCTACTTTAGGATAATTTTTTGGACTATATAAAAGCATTATTATCTAGTTTTTGCCCTAAAAAGGAAGAAAGAAAGAAAAAACACAAGAAAGAAAAGGAAAGAAGGGAAGACGCCATTAATTTCTCAGGGAAAAGTGGCTGCTAAGACGTTTGGAGTTGTAGAATCCTGAAAATCTTGGATTCTTCCACTTGGGTTTTTCTATTTTTAGTTTATTTTCATGTTTCTTTCTTTTTCTTTATCATTTTCACTTGTAAATATCGCCATGAGTGAATAAAAACTCTAGATTTCAGAGTTGGAAACTATGTTTTAGATTAATTTATGGATTTGGATTGGTTATTTTGAGGTGGAGTTAAGCAGGTTCATATATGGTTGTCGTCTAGGCCACGTAAAACTTGAATCATGCTTCAGAACCTTGATCTGGGCATGTGGTGCTCGGATGATGATTGTTTGGTGTTGTGTGCATGTGTGTCTCTTTCTATTGTCTTAAGCAAATGTCAATTTTAAATATGTAAAAGGAATGCTTTGTAATTGTGACATTATGAATATGATTCAGCTATGTGTTTAAGAATTTAGAATTGAAATTACTTGAAGACAATTCACTCTTAATCCATTTTATGCATGTTGCCTTTTGCAAGCTTAAAGTAATTCAAATTTTATGGACCAAACAACTTAAACACTCACTATTTTCTTTATGTTGATTCAAATCTAAACAAAAATCTATTATTATATGCACTACATTACATTGTCATTCTAGATCTTGCCTAAATGAACCTTGAAATATATTGAAATTAGAATTTTTTAACCTTATCAGAAAAAAGTGCTTCTTATGAGGTTCAGCTGTGCAGATGTATCTAACTTTACATCTTCTTTATAACCAATAACTCTTGCTAATGTATATGTTGGAACAACTCTGAGAGATCTTTCTAATGTGACTGATGGATGGAGTGAGTTTTCAACTACTCATTGGGTAAGGACCTTATTAGACTCTTGTATGTTTAAGGTTTCTATTGATATTTTAGCTACTTTCTTATGCATACATCTCTATGGCACAAATTTTGTTGCCATTTTTCTAATTCTTGATGCATTTTTACTCATTTAATGCAGTTGTGCATCATATTGAAGCTTGTTGTATCTGGTAAGTTGTAAAATATATTACACTTCTCTTTTTTTTCTGATTGCTATAGGGGTATTTTTTTTTTCTTTTGCTTTTCTCTCTGTTGTTATTTGGAGAGAGGGACAGAGATAAAGAGGAGGCGAGAAGGGGGTTTCAATAGCCATTGGAATCTTTTTTAGCTTATTCTCTGAAAATGTTGCTGATTGTTAAGTGCCAATTACAAGTAATCCAAGTTTATTATTAAGTTTAGTTCTTTGACCATTTGAGTTGGGTTTTGACTTTTTAGCATTCAAAGAGATTGGAGTGATTTTCATTACATATCCATAAATTGAAGTGAGCTAAATGGAAGTTGACATGGTCAACACCTTTGGGGCATGTGCACAAACATTTCACGTGTTGGGAAAAATTATATAATATAGCAGTGAATTCATGTAGGATGACCTACATGGAATGGAAAGCCAATTAAAATTATACAAATAAGTATGAGTTGGTCCCATAGCATGTTAATTTTTAATTGGTCTACCATTATATGTATTAATCCTACATGGAATAACAGGGTTACCATATAACTCTCATTTTCCCAGTAAGTTTCTGATTAAGAATTTGTCACAATTGAAATGTCCTGTACTTTTATTTTCCTTTATATAGTAAGTTAATTTATCTTTGTAACAAAATTTTTAGTGTGAGGGTGGTACCTTTTGAACATAATATCAATTTGGAAATTCATGTGTTAAAGCAATTGTATTGGGAGAAATTGAATAGGAAAAATGGACTATGGTGTTTCATTTACAGAATCTACACCTAATTAATAAATGAAGTTTTTCAATTTTTCCTTTTGAGGATCGCTAATTGAAGATTGGTGCTGTAACTGGGTTAATTGCACCAATCATCCTTGAACATAGGAGGTCTTTTTATTTTCATCTCTAAACTTCATTTTCTTAAAATAAAATCGCTCAACTTAAGTTTTATTTTAAGAAAAGTCATTCTTACCTGCAGTAGCAGGTTTACTAGTTAAAAAAAATAAAATTACTATTTTGTCCATCTCTCAAAAGAAACAGTCTCCTCATCGCTATAATCATCCTCCACAGTAGGCTCTAGCTCAATTTGTGGACTAGCCACATCTTCCCCAAGAGGAGCAGAAAAGAAATCCATGTCACCACAAAATCCCATCTCATTAAACATCATCATCTTTAACCTGTAGGGATCTCAAATGGCCTTGAACTCTCAAACTTCAACTCCTTAATCAGTCTCATTGCATCCTTCGTATTTTCAAACCTGTGAACATAAGCAAACGTAGAAGTATTAAAAATATAACATAAAGGAAGAACCAGAGAAGGCCTACATGATCATTCAACACAATTTAACTATCCACTTTTCATTTACTACATAATGTATTTATGAACACAAAATTTCAAAATTTGATAACTTACAACAATTTTATTGGACACAATAATTCAATTAAAAATCTTTATTACAAACATAACTTCATAAAAATCTACATAATTTTAACTTAACCTTGAACGATTTTCAATTGAAATTGATACACAATTCTACTAGAAAAGCATATTAGAGTAATCAAATTTGATACTAAAGAAAACAAGTAGACTAAAAATCAATTTGAATCTTATTATCTAACAGAATCATCAATTGAACTACCTAGATCTCACCATTGATTACAGGTGGGGAAAGGCTTTACTAGAAAATTTTCAATGTTGAGTGAAAAAAATTGTTGAGAAAATAATGAGAAGAAATCAAATAGATTAGGTCTAACAAAAAACTGAAAAATTGTTGGTTTAATCCCAAAACCCACATCATAAAACAAAATAAACACCAAAACCCATACCAAAAAGTTTCAACTTTTAGAGATCTACCGAGCAAAAGAGAAGGAAAAACAACACACAGATACAAACTTATTGTATATGAACAAGAATTGCAAAAAAGAAGTATAGAGAAGAAGAAGAACTACAGTAGATGGAGAACGAGAGTTACAGTAGAGAGAGAAAGAGAGTTACAAAGAGAAGATGGGTCACGTTTGCATCTGTTCCAATATCTTCAACTGCTTTCCAAGAATTTATTATGCGTTTAGCTAAATCTCTCGCCTTTCCCTGATGTCGTTTCTTCCTTCTTCCTTAATAAGCACCGTTCCATCAAATTGGCCATTAACCTCCATTCTTGCCCCTCACAATTTCATCAACTCTTCCTTCAGCTTCTCACATCCTTTTCAGAGAGAGAGAGAGAGAGAGAGAAAAAAAAAACTTCTCACATCCTCAAGTCCATATCATTTTAAGAGGTAGATATAGGAGGAAGAAGAGGAGGGGGACGAAGGTCATGTAGGAGAGAGCTGGGAGGGAGACAACTGGACAGAAAATTAAAAAGAGACAAAATAATATTTTTATTCTTATTAAAAGAGAAGGATAAAAGAGTAATTTTAATTATTTTTAACTTACAAACCTGCCATTGCAAGTCAAAGTGACTTTTTTTGAAATAAAACTTAAGTTGAGTGATTTTATTTTAAGAAATTGAAATTTATGGATGAAAATGAAAAGACCCCTTAAGTTTAAGGACGGTTAATGCAATTAAGCCTGCTGTAACTTATCATTAGTTTATCAAAATTTTGAACATTTGAAATGCTTAATCATCCTTTTTGGTTATGTGCAGTGGTTCTGATGTTTTGTGTTACTAAAGTTGCCAAGCTTGCTTCCAAAAAAGCTTTGGTTGAGTATAAGGGTATGAAAATGCCTCAGTAACCCTTGTGGCTGATCCTGCTATTGATCTAAGCTACCTCTCATAATTAAGATAGACGCATCTAAAGATGACCATGGAAATATGTACATATAGAATCTATATATACATATAAAATAACAAAGGACAATTCAAAAATTTCACAATGCAATTCCTAAAAGTTGTAAGGAAGATTGTGAAAGAAAGAGTAGGAAGATTGTAAAAGAAATATGCTCTTGGAACACCTAATAAAATTTTAAATTATAAATATATTATTATATTTTTTAAGAAATTTTGAGTTTTTTCTTTATTTTGATTTGACCAATTAATATATATATATATATATATATATATATATATATATATATATATTCTTAATTTAAAAATTAATGTTTATTTATAATTAATTATGACATTGAAAATCTAATTATATTAATTGTATTTAAATATTGAAAATTAATCATATATTATTATTATTTTTCTATTTTGTGATTTCAATATTTTATTATTGTAAATATTATTTTATGAAGATGCTTAACATTTTTAATCATAGCACTAATTAATTAATTATGGCTAATTGTGCAGTAGCAAATTTAACTTCAAATTATTAATATGAAGCATTTTTCTCGAGTATACAATATTTAGATATATATCACAGTTTGAATTATTGACTATAATTGGAAATTTATTAGCCTTTTAAAAATCTTTTGAAATTTTTTATTTTAATTTAAAAAAATATTAATTATTATCAAATTTAAACATAAAACTATATTATTTATATAATTTTAGTAAATTTATTTAAAAAATGTGGTAATATGTGTTATAAATTTAAACTCACATAGCAACACATTTCAAGAATCAAAGTAATTTTAATAAATTAAAATTCACTAATATTTACTTTTGAATAGAAATTTCACTAAGATTTTAATGATAAAATTTTGTACCACAATTAATCATGGTGTAGAAGCAAGCCAACTATTTCTCTCAAAGAAATATTTATATATTTATAAATATAATATTTGAAATATATAATTAAAATTTTAAATTTTAAAAATCATGAAATACAAACATATTTATAAATATTGAAAGTTGATTATATATTATTGTTTTCTATTTTTAAAATTTTAATATTTAAAATATAATTATTATAAATATATTTTAAGAAAATATTTAATATAAAATATTAATTTTTTTTATATTAATACACGTGATAAATTTGTCGATGCCTATATTCTTAATGAAATATTTAATAAATTTAATATGAAATATATAAAATATAATTAATCAAATATTTAATCAAACTTATTTAATAAATTTAATATATCACTCTATCAAATTTTTGTAAAAAAATAATTATATTTAATAATTATTTTTAATCATTTAAAAATATTAATTATATATATATAACATAAAAATTGCAAACGATGTAATATAATTATAAATTTATCCTAATAAAAATTAATAATATTTAATTGTAATCTAGTTATTATTAGGACTCATTTTATAATATTTAAATTTTTATGATAAAAAAGTTATATAAAAATAAATTAATTTTCTATTTTAATTAATCTAGAATCTAGTTTTTTTTTTGGGTTAAATTTGAAATCCTTTATTGGGCCAGAAAGCCCAATTTGCAAAGGGGAAGAGCGAGTAAGCAATAGAGCCCAAAGTGAAAGGCGGAGGAGAGATATGGGGCCGTCCAACAACACAAACCGAAAGTCCTCCCACGATTGTGGAAGACGAAGATCCCATAGGGTCGAATCCTCGGAAAACAGCCATGTTCTAGTCTACAAGCTACAAACAAACAAGAACCCAGCCATTTATTCCCCACAAAAGCTACCTTCATCAATTTTCATTTTTCATTTTTTTTTTTTAAATACATTGACAAGTTGACAAACTTCACCAATCACCACACAAGAAAAGCAAATAATGATCTAAATAAAACCAAAAAAGAATTTAATTTCGTGTTTTTTTTCTATTTATCACAAAACAAAATTAATAATTATAATTAAAAATGGAAACCCCAACAAAAACTACTACTGCAGCTGCTGTTGGTCTTTTGTTGTTCTTGATTTCTTCTTCTTTTTTTTTTTATTATTAATAACGAGAAAAAGAAAATAAATAAAGTGTTAATTCAATCGATCTTTCTCTTCCTTGATTATCACGATATTTAGTTCTTAATAGAAAGTGGAAAGCCAAACAAATTGCAATTTCACCGTTTATTTTATTTTTACCCGTCTTTCTCTCTCTCTCTCTAGTGTCTTTCTCTTTTTGGTTGTGTTTTGGTAACCCTAATTCTTTCGATTTTTGGATTCTGAGATCGAGATCGCTTCAATGGAGGCGAATTCTGAAGGGGACTATCAGAATACAGACGGCAACGACAATAGCAACAACAACGTTGGTAATTCTAATGAAGGCCAGAGCAGGCCTAAACGCCAGATGAAGACTCCCTTCCAACTTGAAGTTCTCGAAAAGGCTTATACTTGTCTGTGCACTTCCTTCTTAATAACTACTTTTTTTTTTTCTTTTTAAATTTTGTGATTTCTTATGTTTTTGATCCCTTTGTTTTTCTTTCCTTTTGTTTTTGGGTGTATTTTTTGATATGTGTATTGTTATTATATGCCAATGTTGATTTTTGCGGTTTTTTTGGGGTGTGTGTTCATTGTGTTGAATTTTTGTGAAGTGAATGAATTTTGATGCTTATAGAGGTAAACTTGATGCTTTATGTATTTACATGTTTACAAGTTGAATATTTTTGTTTAGTTTGTTGATTTTGGTGCTTTGTTCATGATTTAACAGTGGAGACATACCCATCAGAGGCTATGCGGGCAGAATTATCACAGAAGTTAGGTCTTTCTGATAGGCAATTGCAGATGTGGTTTTGTCACAGGAGATTAAAGGACAAAAAGGAGACTCCTGCTAAGAAACCCCGTAAGGCAGTGCCTTTGATGGAGTCTCCTGTGGAGGAGATGAGGGCAGTGGGGACTGAGCCTGGAAGTGATTATGGGTCTGGGTCAGGTTCAGGCTCTAGCCCATTTATGGAGCCAAGGAAGGCGTCTTTGGATGATGTGTCAATGATGAGGAGGTTCTATGAGTCATCACCACAGTCAGTTATGGAGCTTAGAGCTATTGCGTGCGTGGAAGCACAGCTGGGGGAGCCATTGAGGGAGGACGGGCCAATTCTTGGGATGGAGTTTGATCCATTGCCGCCTGATGCGTTTGGGGCACCTATAGGTATGAGCAGCTTGACAAGTTTCTGTAGTACTGTGCTTCTAATTGCCCAGATATTGTGTATATGGTTAATGTTGAAATGAGATCTTGTAAATAAAGACATTGTGAATCAGGACTCTACTTTTCTTGTTTAAAATTGTTATGCCTCCTAATTTTTTATTTTAGTATTGCATTCGCTAAGTTTTTTTTTTTTTTTTGGTATTCCATGTGCGGTAGCAATGGTGGAGCACCAGAAGCGGTCAATGCATTCTTATGATGGAAAAGTATATGAGCGACATGATGCAAAATCCAGCAAAGTTGGTTTCTCAAATTCTTTATATGAGTCTTCGTATTATATTGATCATATTGGCATGCACATTTATGCGTCAGATTTGTGATATTTCCATGCAGCTACGGAACTACAATATGGTTTAAATGCTTGATGAGCCTTTAGCATCCATTCATTGTAGTATGTGGTGTTAGTTTTTTTTTTCCCCTTTCCTTTTTAGCATCTATTCATCATGGTATGTGGTGTTAGTGTTTTTTTTTTTTTTTTTTTTCTTTTCCCAGTTTCAAGTCCTTGGTGTTTCAAAATTTTCTGCTGATATTATTTGTCTGGACATGCACCTTGTCCTTCTTTATCTTAGTGCTAATAGATAAGCCCATCATGAGAATGACAACTCGCAATTACCAATTAAGAAAATATTAATATTCTGTTAAAATAGCTAAAGCTAGGTGGCAACCTGAAGCTAAAGAAAACATCTGCAAAATATTTTCTTCTGGTCAAGTTTACTATCATTCAAGTCAAGGCTTGTCATGTCCCGTAAGTTCTTAAGGCTAGTTTTCTCTCCATTGCTATGTTTGACTTGTTGTATGTTTCTAGACTGGATTCTAAAATTGAACTATATCATAGATAATTGACTATTTATCTTGCCTGCTGATGTTGGATTCTGGTGTGGGAAGTTTGAGTTATCTGCGTGCTAGAACCTTTATGGTGCTGGTATGTAGTTAATTTGGGATTATGGTATTGAAGTATTTATGGACTTGTGGCATGGTTCAAATGGTTGAGTTTTAAAGGCTGGGCAAGTTGCAGAAACAAGTATAAGCTGCTGGAATGTGCAGATCATAGCAATAATAAGAGATAAGAAAAGTTGTTGATAGATAGACATAGAGAGAGGGTTGATTTGATAACATTCTTGTGTTACACTAAAGGTTTGAATTAATGGTAATTTGTCAAAGTGGTGGTTGTGTTGTTGGACCATACAGGATTCTATTGGTTGGAATTACTTTGAAATTTTTTAAAAACTAGCAAAATGACTTGAATCAATAGTAAAACAATAATTTAACTAAATATGCATCATAATCTTGTAGATGCAAGCAAATTGCTCCATAACATTGATCTTGTGCACCTAACAATTTAAAGTTGTTTAAAACAAATTATTGCTAACATAAAATAAAAAGATGATAAGAATACCTTATTTTGCAAAAAGCTTTTGGAGCAAAACTTGGAATTGAGCATATCAATGCAAAATAAAGTTGATGTCAATATAATTTCTAAAAGGTTGAATTCAAAGAAAATGTTTATGGGATCTGGGTAGGTAAGAAATGAGATTTTATGGCAGAAAATCCATGTTTTACAGCTGTTTTAGTTATAATGGCTGTTACAGCAATTACATTAATAACTTCCATATCTGCTGTTTTGGCCAATTCAGACTGATTGAGGATGATTCCATAAGCAGAGAGTGATAAACAAGAAAATATTGAATCCGTAGGTAGGCTGAAATCCCATTACTCAATAGCTGACATGTTATGTATTGGTAATTTAGAAAACCATGACGTATGCCTTCATTCCCAACTCTTCAATCTTTGTTGGCCACTGAGGTCTTCTCCTCTGAACTTGCTGTTGAATAAGACATCACTTTTTATAGGAGTTGACTGAACAAGGGTATCATGCTGCCTTTTGTTTCCTAATCCAATATGGAGTATATCCTGATGTCAATTGGCATGGTTTAGATATGTTCTCCTGTGTTTATATATTTTCTGGTTTGAGTAATTAGGTGCAAGTAGCTCCTTATTGGATTTTGGGCAAGAATCATGTTTTATCCTCTTCTTTTAAACATGAATAATGAATCCAAGAGGCCATCTGGTCGAAAGAAATGATTTAGGAAGAAGTTTTGCTTACATATTTAGCTGGAATTATCATCGTAAATGTTCCACTATATGTTTAAGTTCCTTTTTTCCTGAATGTTTGTATTAATGTGCTAAGGTTCTCCAAAGAACAAGGAATTCATGCTCATAATGCATTTACATAATTTTTTTTTTATGATATTAGTTTTCTTAGTCTGATCTAATGTATGCATTTCCAAGTCAACATCAAATATCCAGTTACATATAGTATATTGCCTGGTTTATATTGTTAAATTCTCACAGTTGTAAAAATTCTATCCCAGGCCTCTGCAAGGGCTTTTCATGACTTTCTCCAGGACTCCAGTATTAGATCTGATGCATATGGGCAAGTAGCTCAATCTCCTTATCGTGATCCTCCAGTTGATATTTCGAGGGGAAAAACATCATTTGTGCATGAAGATGAACCATTGGCCAAGGTTCAAGGTGCTCGCCATTTGTCTCAACAAGACAAGAGGGGACAAATCTTTACATCACTTCACAGGGATGATGACTATCCTGTGCATCATGACTTCTTTACAAACAATAGAATAAGTGCTCAGTCTATTGCTCACCCAATTGCGGGATCAGAAAATGCAGATATTTTTCCTAATGCTCAAGTCTTCCATACTGATACAGATTTGCGGATTGGAAAGAAACGCAAGGTATCCTGAACTATTCAAAAGTGTTTTGTAGGCTATTTCTTCTTCTTTTTCTAATGGACTGATAATTATGTGTGGTTGATTATTGTAGAATGATGAAGCTAGAATTGCGAGGGAAGTTGAAGCTCATGAAAATCAGATCCGCAAAGAGCTTGAGAAACAGGATCAACTGAGGCGGAAGGTATTGTCTTATCAGTCATGAGATGTTGATCAATGCAATCGATTCTATCTGACACTAATATTTGAACCTTGTGATCTCAGAGTGAAGAGCGAATGAGGAAAGAAATGGAAAGGCATGAGCGTGAAAGACGGAAGGAAGAAGAAAGGTTGATGCGTGAAAGGCAGCGGGAGGAGGAGAGATCGCTGCGTGAGCAAAAACGTGAACTGGAGCGAAGGGAAAAGTTTTTACAGAAAGAGTACTTAAGAGTGAGTATGGGATTCCATTTTTTAGCTTTGAGCTATCCTAGTTTTATGGCTGATGTTTTGATTTTCAGATCAAGATTGTCTCAACTGTATCTTCTTTCTTTTTGTTTATTTTGAATTAAAGGCTGAAAAAAGGAGACAAAAGGAGGAACTTCAGAGAGAGAGAGAGGCAGTGAAGCGACAAGCTGCAATTGAGAAGGCAACTGCTCGCAGAATTGCAAAGGAATCTATGGATCTTATAGAGGATGTACAGCTGGAACTCATGGAATTAGCTGCTGCAAGCAAGGGGCAAACCTCAATAGTTCACCTCAACTATGAAACTTTGCAAAACCTCGATTCATTTAGAGGTAATGATAACTTGTTGGAAATGAATATTTGATTGTCTCCTTATAGTAAAATTTATTTATTTATTTTTTTTTTATCTAAACAACAGCAGGAGCTTCTGCTCTCCTTTAGGCTAAATATTTTAACATGCTAGCTTATATAAATATTCCCAATGCGTAGCTGACATTCTAATGACTTAATAGCGGCACAAACTAGGCCCATATGTTTGGTGCTAATACAAAGTTAATTTTTGCTTCTCACAAAGATGAAATTACCAATTTATCATGGGTCTCCAATTCACTTCCATTTCAAATGTTTCCATCTTGACTGCCAGGGGGGAACTAGGTAGAGGTTTGGGGGCCTTGGTCCCTCCAAAAGTTTTTAAAATTAAAAGTTTACCCATAAATTTTAATATATTTTTTTTAAAAAATTACTCTCCCCCTCCTCCCCCCCCCCCCTCTAAAAAAAAAAATTTACTTATTAATTTTAGTGTATTTCTAAAAAAAATGTTCTTTGACCCTCCAATATTTTTATTTTTGTTTCGACCCCTGCACTTTATATAAATTTCATTCATATATTTTATATTATTTAATTTTGATATCTTAATATTTTATATTTTTATTTCAGTCCCTACATTTTTATTAAGATTTCATTTAATTTCTTTTTAATATTTATTTTTGGGCCCCTCAAATATAAACTTCTATCTCCGCACCTGTTGACTGCATGTCTGCTTCCCAAATTTTAGGCATTATATTTTTTCTAATGTTGTTACTGGCCATTCATGCTAATGAGATCTTTTTATTGTTGTTTGGCGTATCATTATTTTTTTTGCCCTACTTATTCTTTTCCTGGTCAGTTGAATCCAAACTTTTTTTTTTCTTGTTTTCACAGACTCTTTGAGAATGTTCCCACCAGAGTCTGTACAATTGAAAAAACCATTTGCTATTCAACCTTGGATTGATTCAGAGGAAAATATTGGGAATCTTCTGATGGTATGTCCTAAGATCATCTTTATTTCACTCATTTGCTTGTTTGCTTTTTTATTTTATCTTATTTTACTTTTTTACGATGGATAGTTAATGCTAGGTGCATTTTGATACTCTATCCTTCCATTGTGCATGCTCTGCACTTGTTCATTTTTAATGCATGGTGATTTCTGCAGTTGGGAGGAATAATAGCCTTGTTAGTTCAAGCAGTTTCTCTCTCTTTTTGTGCATGTTTATGTTTATGTGTTTGGCAAGTGGCTTTTCCTGCTAGGTTGTTCTATTCAAACTTTAGCCATGATTATGTTATTTGTCAAGTATCTGATTCATTAGGTAAATCTAGTAGTCTAATTCTGCAAATGGAATTCTGGTTCCTCAAATGGCCTTATTTGTGGCCTTCCTTTGTTGTTATAAATTTAAGTCATTTGTTTTCACTTTCCTAAAATTGGTGCTTGAGAGACATTTTATTAATGTTAATTTAGTGCCTCCTTTTTTTATATCTCAACATGTTTTTTCAGGTTTGGAGATTTGTTATTACTTTTGCTGATGTTCTTGGGTTATGGCCTTTTACCCTTGATGAGTTTGTTCAAGCTTTTCACGACTATGTGAGTTACCTTTTTTTTTTTTGTTGCTTCATTTTTGGCATCTGCTTTTTCCTCCCTATTGATATACATATTATTTTGATTTTAGGATTCAAGGTTGCTGGGTGAGGTGCATGTTGCTCTTCTGAAATTGATAATCAAAGATATTGAAGATGTTGCTAGGACACCTTCTACTGGATTGGGCTCAAATCAATATTGTTCTGCTAATCCTGAAGGTGGACATCTGCTGATTGTTGAAGGGGTAATTTCTGCTCCACTAATATGTCAATAACATGATTTGGCACAATATGCCTTTTATTCTCTCTTTGTTTATTTATTTATTTATTTTTGCTGTGTATTAGGCATATATGTGGGGCTTTGACATTCGCAACTGGCAGCGACACTTAAATCCATTAACATGGCCTGAAATATTCCGGCAATTGGCATTGTCTGCAGGATTTGGGCCACGGCTGAAGAAAAGGAATTCAACACGGACATACTTTGGTGATAATGATGAGGTTTTCCCTTCAAGTCGTTTCTGCATTTTCTTATCTGGCTTTCTCTCACACACACGCTCTGTGTGCCTTACTCTTTCACTAACACCATGTATACCTCACTGAATTCATGTTCTGAGCTTAATGTTAAGGTGATAAAGATGTAACAATGGAAATTGCCTGAAACTAGGCAGATTGAGATTTGAGAGGAACAAAAATTATTGTAGAAGAAACATTAGCTATGATTAAAGCTTGGCTTAATAAGATCTATCTTTTGATATTGCCAATTACTTTAGTTTTATCAGCTTCTTTTTGGTATCTAGTTAGGTATGAATAAGAAAACGGTTACGTTTACACCTTAGTGTAGCTAGATAGCCACATAAAAATGAATGTCAGTTGCATGAATCGAGTGTCCTAGTTTACAGCAGTGTTTTAATCTAACAATTCATAATCTAGATGAAATTGGTGTTATATTATCAACTTGAATTCCATAGACAAGATATTGCTTTATTGGTTTAACTCTTGAGGCATAATTATGTCTTGGAAATTGCAAATATTTTGATTTGATAGAACTGCTGTGTTCATAGTGGACAAATTTGCAAATAAACAGAACTTTAAGTTGTTCTTTTAGTTTCTGTTGCTTTGTTGAGCAATTAGGTGCAGATTTTTTTGAGGACCCATAGTTAGTTTTTATTCTGTATTTTGATTTAATTGTACAATTCTGTAATTTCAGGTTAAAGGTTGTGAAAATACAATTTCTACTCTGCGCAATGGATCAGCAGCTGAAAATGCATTTGCACTAATGCGAGAGAGGGGCTTATTACTTCCTCGAAGATCTAGGCACCGGTTGACACCTGGAACGGTTAAGTTTGCAGCTTTCCATGTTCTTTCACTCGAGGGAAGCAAGGGGTTAACTGTGCTAGAACTTGCAGACAAGATTCAAGTGAGTTCTTTTATTTGTTAAGTTTACCTTTAAGTCCACTATGACTTAATTTTTTTTTTTAATTGCATATAGAAGTCTGGGCTTCGTGACCTGACAACAAGCAAGACACCAGAGGCATCTATATCTGTTGCCTTGACTAGGGATCAAAAGCTTTTTGAAAGAATTGCCCCTTCAACATATTGCGTACGGGCTGCTTACAGAAAAGATCCAGCTGATGGTGAGGCAATACTTTCAGCTGCCAGAAAGAAAATTCAGGTATTTGAAAATGGGTTTTTAGGTGGAGAAGATGCTGATGATGCTGAAAGAGATGAAGATTCTGAAGGTGATGTTGATGAGGACCCTGAAGTTGATGATTTAGCTATTCCATTGAGTGCTACCAGAAGTGCAGACAAGTCTAGTGAAGCAAATACTTGCTCAGGAAGTGGAAAAAATAGTATCTGCAATGGTATTCCATTAATTGAACAAAATGAGCCTGTCAAAGAATCTTCATCTGTCCATCTGAATGGTCCAAAGGATGCAAAGACTCTAAGTAGCGTTGAGCAACGTGTTCCTCATGGAGATGTTGGGGTAAGAAATATAGATCAGGAAAATATTGAGATTGATGAAAGCAAGTCAGGTGAATCATGGATTCAAGGACTTGCAGAAGGGGAATATGCTCATTTAAGTGTTGAGGAGCGTCTTAATGCTCTTGTTGCACTGGTTGGCCTTGCAAATGAAGGAAATGCCATTCGTTCTGTACTTGAGGTACATGTTCTTTCCAACTAGTCATATATTATAATTATCAAATAACTCTTAATTGGAAGAAAGTTGGGCTCAATTTTGTCCCCCCTCGCCCCCGCACCCCCCCCATCCCCCACCCCACCCCTTTTCTTTTCCTTCTCTGTGTCTGAGCATGTGTGTTTATAAAAAATTGGTGGTATCTGCTTTGTAGGATCGTTTGGAAGCTGCAAATGCTCTTAAAAAGCAAATGTGGGCTGAGGCACAATCAGATAGAAGTCGCTTGAAAGAAGATATTGTGAGTGCATTAGATTTTCCATCTTCCATCGGGGGCAAAGCTGAAATGCAAGTTACTATTTCTGCAGTGGAGGGCAGCCAAAGCCCATTGCCTTTTGTTGATAGTAAAAATAAGGAGGCATCTCCAAGCACTACTGGAGACCAAAAACCATTGCTTGCTTCAGGAAATGTACAGAATCACCTGAACAGTGTACCTACTGAAAAAACCTTGATGGTTCAAGATCTCTCCATGAATCCGGATAACTTCGCAAGTCAGCAGCATGGGTATGCTTCAAAAAGGTCACGCTCACAACTGAAAGCTTATATTGGCCACATAGCAGAAGAGACATATGTTTACAGGTCCTTGCCTCTTGGACAAGATCGCAGACGGAATAGATACTGGCAGTTTGTAGCATCTGCTTCTAAAAATGATCCTTGTTCTGGTAGAATCTTTGTTGAATTAAATGATGGCAATTGGAGGCTTATTGATTGTGAACGGGTAATGTAACTCTAATGCACGCGTGTTTTCCCATTCCTCTGTGATATTAAAGTTATCATTTGTATCTTGATTGCAAGTCTGCTATAATGAATTGAACAAATCTACGGCTACAAGTTTCACTTATTTTCATCAACTATTATTTACCTTTTTAATTGGGCAATGATAACTTTTGACTTATCAAATGAGGTTATCAGAAGGTGTAACTTCAATTTTTTGTTAGAAGTAAAAATATATAATTTGTAGGTGTAATCATAATTATTTTATTATTTGAGCCATGGAGTTTTTTACTAAATGATGATTGTTTTCTGCTGGCTTTTTGAGGGAGGTTTTCCTTGCATTAGGGGAAAACTCTTTCTTCAACATTTCCCCCTGCATCATAGCGGCTCCTCTTTCTTGGTTCATGAATGTAGGAAAATTATCTCTTGAGAATTCACTGATGATAATGCTTTTGATGATTTTTTGCATTCTAGTTCATATAATTATGTGTTTTTGTGGCTTATACTTTACAGTTCATTGACTATGTTCAATTCCATTTATCTGTAGGCCTTTGATGCCCTTTTGTCATCTTTGGATACTCGTGGAATTAGGGAATCCCATTTGCGTATAATGTTCCAGAAGATTGAGAAATCTTTTAAAGAGAATGTTCGAAGAAATTTGCAATCTGAAGACATTATATGCCAAAATGGAACCACTGCTGAAAATGAAGCTGGTGAAGCAGATTCTAGCCCTAATTGCTCTGCTGGCATCAGCAGTCCTAGCAGTATGGTTTGTGGTTCAAACTTAGATACCTTGGATACATTTTCTTTTTTCAGAATTGAGCTTGGAAGAAATGAAATAGAAAAGAAAGGTGCCATGAAAAGGTACCAAGATTTTCAGAAGTGGATGTGGAAGGAATGCTTCAATTCCTTGACTTTATGTTCCATGAAATATGGGAAGAAAAGGTGTTCACAGATATTGACAACTTGTGACTGGTGTTTTGATTCTTTTCTCACTGAAGACACTCACTGTGATTCTTGCCACCAGACATTCAATGCTGTTAATAAGAGTTATAATTTTTCAGAACATGGGGTTCAGTGTAAAGTTAAAAGGAAACTAAACCACAGGATTTGTGATGCTTCTCTACCTCTGGGCATCAGATTACTTAAAGCTTTGTTAGCTTTCATTGAGGTGAAATGGCATTTTGATATTGCAGTTTAGTAATAATTTTCTTACAATTTGACATCTCAAGTACTTGCGATTATGTCGTCTTGACTCGTTTATTATTTGTCCATTTGAACGTGCAGGTATCTGTTCCCCCAGAAGGTCTCGAGTCATTTTGGATGGAAAACCACAGAAAGACCTGGGCTACAAAGTTGAACGTGTCATTGTCAACTGAAGAACTCTTGCAGGTTCTAGACATTAATTCTTACTGCCCAATTTGAACTATTTTTATCAGCAAAATCATTGTTTGTTGTTGTTTAACATAAATTTATAATGTGTAGTCATAGTTGCCTTGCTACATGTTTTAGCCGCATTGCATCTCTAAGATGCATTAGTCTTTTTCTGCGTCTGTTCTTGCATTGGTTTCATAATTCTATCAACTCCAGTTAAATGTTGTGAAATCACATATCAGGATTATGAAGTCTTTGCATGGTAGTATGGTACAAGTGCATAAAACAAGGATTCTATGTATTTTGTGTTTATTTGCTTCTTTAATTGGAGAATTGTATCTACAGATGTGCAATATAACAATTTGTGGTAAGCCAGTGTCAGTATGGCATAATATGCCTAACATTGCATCTTAATTTGTCCTATATTATGGGATGATTTTCCTTAATTAATAATTTATGTTGCAGATATTGACGGTGCTTGAGAGTGCCATAAAACGAGACTGTTTATCTGCTGATTTTGAGACGACAAAAGATTTATTGAGTTCTTCCACTTCGGCACAGAGTGCATTATATGGTTCTACTGATCTGAGATCAGTTCCTGTGCTTCCATGGATACCAAAAACCACTGCTGCTGTGGCTCTTAGGCTTTTTGAGCTGGATGGTTCAATTACGTACATTCAGCATGAAAAGGTTGAGCCTAGTGAAGACAAGCCAGTTAAAGTATATATGGTCAGTTCTTTCACCTCACCCTCAAAATTTCCCTTTTTGCTTTTTCCTTTTCTTTCTTTTCACCATCTTTTTCATAGCCTGCCTATAATGGGGGAAATTTGGTGTACTTAAGCATGGGGTTGGGGTGCCTTGGCTGAACAGGTTAAGTTGTGTGTGGGCATGTTGGCTTATCTCCCTAAAAATGTCTTCTAGGAACAGTTGTGGAGATTTTCTTGAATTGGTTAGGTAATTTGTTCCTCTTATATGCAGAAGCTTCCTTCAAGATACTCTCTTCTCAAGAGCAAAGAGGTTGAACGGAAACGACTAAAGCAAAGTGAACATGTCAAAGGAGATAACGTAACGGACTTGCGTAGCAAACGTAACAGCAAGAAATGCCGGCGGGGAGGCCGTGATCAAGGATATGGTACAAAGTGGCAAAGAAGAGCACCTGGTCTTAAGTCTGATGCAAATAGGCGTAATGCTAGGGAAACTGAGAAATTCAATTTAGGATCAAAACAAGGACGAAAGACAAATACTCAAGGTTCCAGTCGGGGTCGTCGAACAGTTAGGAAGAGGAGAGCAGAAATGATGGTAGCTGAGGAGGCATTGATTGGTCGTATGACCAACACTGTTGGCCCGAAGAATTATGGTGGATCATTGAGAAACTTGGGCAAGGAAGATTGGGGCATTGAAAAAGTGAGGATGGATGTGGATGATGCTGATAATAGTAACAGTATGGAAGCAGCAGAATCTGATGATAATGTTGAAGCAGATGAATATGAACAAGTAAACTGGGATCAAAGTGTTAATGGAGCTTCCAGTAGATGGAATAGAAATGTATTGGAAGTGAGTGATGATGATGGAGATGCTTCTGGAGACGATAATGGCATTGAAGAAATGGGAGCTGAAGAGTCCGAGGGAGATGTAGAAATAAGTGAGGGTTCAGAGGGAGTAGGAAATAAGATAGAGAATGATGAAGGCACAGACACTGCAGATTCAGATGACTATATTAGTGACTGAAAAGAGTATGCTATTGATGAAAGTCCCAGCAGCCATTTGCTCGTGAGCTGCATTATTTTTGGCCTTTGCAGCTTAGCCAGCGACTGAATTTAAGCCTAAGAGAACAAAGAAACAAGGTTGCCCTTTCCAATTTATGGTGCAATATCAGGTAGAATTTACAACTAATACAATAGATTCTCGTTTTAATCCATTATTGTTAACGAGCATTGGATTTGATTATAAGCGATGCGCCATGAAAAATGAGTTTTTCTTCTCTCTCTCTCTCTCTCTCTCTCTCTCTCTCTCTCTCTCTCTATATATATATATATATATATAATAAAATTTTTTCTTAGAACAAAATAATTCTCCTCTATTGTAGATAAATAACAATACATACGGAATATATGCTTCTTACATGAATAAGCACCTAATAGTTTCCGAAAATAGAGTATACTCTCTTGTATAGGGGTTGTTCCTTTTTCCCTTTTACTGAGGCAGCACCTGCACAGCTCCACCAAGGTAGTTATCGTCTTTACAGTGTCTAGACGCCCATCGTTGCCCACCTACCCATAAGCAAACATAAAAACCAGTGCGCTTCCATGCCCATAACTTTGTATAGTTTAAATACAGTGGCATCTTGCTATCGTATGCATATCTCAGAACTTTGCTATTATTTTATTCAACTAGATGTTTAATGTTCAATTCTCTGGTACAAAAACTAGCAACACAGAACAACAGCCATCTCCAAAAACAATTAAAGAAAGGTATTCACAAAGAGACCGAGCATTACTGAACTCCCAAATCTATGGGGCCAATAATTTCTTGATTCCTGACTTCTGCTC
This sequence comes from Hevea brasiliensis, assembly GCF_030052815.1. Taxonomy (NCBI): domain Eukaryota; kingdom Viridiplantae; phylum Streptophyta; class Magnoliopsida; order Malpighiales; family Euphorbiaceae; genus Hevea; species Hevea brasiliensis. The sequence goes on from NC_079503.1 coordinate 83,169,502, forward strand.
AGCAGTTAACCTTGTTGGGAATTTTATATTGAACTTGATTCTCAAGTTTCCCCTCTTTGAGGGATCCTTTGGTATAGGCATGCCTTCGTTTGGAACAACTTCTTCATAGTCCGGTTGAATCACGCTGTTGATTAGGATGGTCAGGCTCCTACCATCTAGAGTTGTAAGATGGACAGTATAGCCTGTTAAAGCTTCTGCAAGAGGTATCTTCTTGGTTACAATCAGATCATTGCCTTCCCTTGTAAATGTGCCGTGTGGTTTCTCATCAATGACAAAGACGAGATCTGCAGGGATAACATTTGGTTGCTCATTGCCTTTCTCAGGGAAAGTGATTTTTGTTCCCTTTTTCCAGCCAGGCTTGATATCAATGGTTAATATTTCCTCCACTGGCAAGGTTTTCCTGTGTCATTTTCAAACAAGAAAAAACCAGAAGTTAGTAAACCAGTAGTCTAAATCAGGGTAGCTAAAGCTATCAAGAGGGAGAAGCACACAGAAAATTTGCCCAACTGGCTTGGTATGGTTGTAAAATTTTAATGGTGAACTAGGATGACATTGACAACCAAAAATCCAAAACATACCAATCTTGCACATGAGTCTTAATTCCAGCCCTAGAATCAATTAGCACAAGATGATAATATATTCACCAGGAGTATTTATCCGCACAAAAAAGGTACAACAAGAAGGGCTGAAGACCAAATGCCTTAAAGAAAGAATGTTAATTCTGAGTACAGAAATCATGCATGTATAATTAATTCACTGAAGCATACCAAATAAGAAATTAAAATTGCCTACAGAAGTACAAACTATCAGCCAAATCATGGTCAGAAAAAGGGTAAAATTAAATGAAAGCTAATTGAACCTAAGACCAACTTGAACAGTCTAAGCCTCAACAGCTTACTATTTTAACAAAATCAGCGATTCATGAACTAATTTTGATTTCTTCAATGCCTTTTTCTGAAGTAAACTAAAGAACACTGCCTTCCATGCAGTGGTACAGGTGACTTACAACTGCAAAGGGCAGCATTAGCAACTACAGAAGCAATAGCCATCATATTGATGACAACAAAATGGTTGCGACAATGCTGAATTTTCAGGATGAAAAATACAAAAGTCACCACCAATTCCATCACTATAGCTAGCATCCAATAGTTACTATCGACTATAAGCCCTGGCCACCAAGCCTCTTAACCATAGATGATATTTCTATGAAATGTTTTAATTCATTCCTTTTAAATCACTAAAAGAAAGCATCTAACAAATCTGGAATGAATAGATCACTTACCCGCTAGCATCAGCAATTTCCCTTGAAATCTTCATCTTTTTAGTGGTCCCCCTGTAAAGCTCCTCAAGGGTACAAGGCAATTTATTTTCAATTGGAGGAGCTTTACGAGGAGCTGAACTCATTGGGCGTCCCTCACCGAAAGAACTGAAAATATCATCACCAAACATTCCACCAAAGGACCTTGGACCAACTCTTATGCCACTAGCACCTCCCATTCCTCCAAATGGGCTTGAGAAACCAAAGAATTCGGCAAAAATGTCATCGGCATTTCTGGGATTGAATCTAAACGCTGTCGGGCCATCTCCAGTTGAGAAGAAAGTTGCTCCTCCAGGACCACCAGCACCTGGTGGTGGCACCTGGCCTTTGAGCCCTTCTTCTCCGTATTGATCATATATTGCTCTTTTTTGAGGATCACTTAGAACCTGTAAAAGAATCAAAATACAACTTGAGCTTCCAGAATTAATGTATTCTATAAAAGATGACATTAGAATTCTTAGTTTGAATCCAAATACAACCATGCTATCAGAAGACAAAAGGCATAAAAACAGAGCAAGACCCATTAAAGTGTAAATCAGCAAATCTCGAATGATAAAAAGTGATTGAAACACGAAAGACGCCAATTGCCTTCCAAAACCCAAGAAAGCAACTATGTCCTTATCGGATATATATATATATATATATATATATATATATATATATATATATATATATTTTAAATGATAATTATACGTAAGTTCCATGTATAAGGAGCAGCAAATACATATACAAAATAGAACCTTTCTGCTTGAAACAGAAAGAGAGATTGGATGGTTATCATAATTTACCTCATAAGCCTCAGAGATCTGCTTGAATTTAGCCTCAGCTTCTTTCTTGTTATTTGGGTTCTTATCTGGGTGCCACTTCATGGCAAGCTTTCTATAAGCTTTCTTCAAATCTTCATCTTTAGCGTTCTTGTCGACCTGCAATATCTTGTAGTAATCAACACCCATATCGAATTTCTCTTCTTCCTCGCTCTGTGTTGCTTGCTGCTGTCTTCTGCTGAAAATTGAAGGGGTGGCACCCAATAACCTATAAATTACCAGCTATATGGTTGGGGGGTTTGGATTACTGGTGTTGTTGGCTGTGATGGCGGGATGTTAGCTTTTGATGTCCAATTGATTGGTGTAGCTCTATAGGAGGCTCAATAAGAAGAGGAAAGAAGGAGAAGGATTTATCTCGAACATCTTAGAGGACCAAAATGTAGAAGGCTGTGGAACTTTCCAGAATTTTATAGAAAATGGTCGGTCTTGAATTATAAAAATAAGTTGTTATATTTCTATTATGATATAATTAATATTTAATATTTTAAAAATAATTAAAATATCTATAAGTTTTAATTTTACAGATATTCATCATTCTATTAATTTTCTATTTTCATTATTAATAAAATAAAGATAATTAAATATCTTTCTTTATTATTTCATTTATAACTTTTAATATCCTTCTTAAATTTTATTATTTTTAATATTTTTATTCATGATTATTTATTTTTTAATTATTAACTATTGATAAAATTAAAAAGAAAAATAAAAATGTAAAACTAAATTAAAATTTGAAAATATTTTAATTTTTAAGTACTTCGAATTTTTGTTTTTTTAAAATTATATGAGTTTATAATTTTATGAATTGTTTAAAAAAACATTGTTTTCCTCACCTTTATTCTTTGAATTGTGATAAATACCAATTCACCAATATATTAGAATAAATATTTTAAATAAGATATATGCTGTGTGGTAATAATTTAAATTTTTTTATTTTTAATTTTTATTTAATTTATATCAAATAAATTTAATTGATTAAATTATTTGTTTTTTAATATATTAGTAATAAATTTAATTATTATTTAAATTTATGTATTAGTATATGTTGATTTAGGCGTATTTACTTTAAATCGAAGCAATCAATTAAATTAAAATATTTAATAAATAAAGATTTTTAAAAATATAATTTAAGGGTATAAAATAATATAAAAGTATTAAGTAAAAATTAATGATTAAAGATTAAGTATTTTTAAAATAAAAAAATATTATTTATTCACATATTCGATAAATTATTTTTAATAATTTTATGAAAATAAAATTAAAGATGTCACATGAATTTAATATTTTAAAAGAGCTCTTAATATTATTAATTTTTTAGTTCCTAATTATAGTAACAGGCCTCATAAAAAATTAAATTTATAATTACAAAAATAAATTTAAAAAAAATTTCAAACTTAATTAAGATAGAATTATTAAGTTGAGTATTATCTAATACTAATAATAATAAGACAAAATTATTAACTTTAGTATTATTTAATACATATAATTAAATTTGTAATTAGATAACGTTTAGTTAAAAAGAAATTTTAAAATAAAATTATTATTTTTTAATTATGCTAAATATTAATTAATGGTAGGCATAAGTGGCAAATTTTGATTATATATATATATATATATATATATTTTTTTTTTTTTTCAAAATAAATAAAAAATAAAATTTTAAAAATTTATATGTAGTATGTATATATTCAAATATTAAAATTACAAAACACTCATATTTTACTATTGGTGCACTCATGTTTTATATATATTAAAATTTGTCAGAATTTAAAATTTTTTTGAAATATATAATAAATATAATTTTATTCATATTAATTATATTTTATATATACCATTTATAAAATAAATTAATAATTTATTTTCAAAAATTATATAATTCTTATATATATATATATATATATATATATAATTGCATTTGCATTAAATATATTCTATTTCATTTTACCTTATATTTTAAATTTTAATAATTATATATTATAAAATCTTTATTAAACAACTTAGGAGATATAAACAATAGAAATAAAATTTAAAATAATTAATAAAAATTTAAAATATTATATTATTTTTATATATTAAAATTAAAAAATATATAAAATTATTACCTCTTAAAATTTCAGAGCCATACAAAATTTCTAGATCGCGCAAAGCACCCTACCTGGCTTGCCACGTGTACACACATATTTTGGAGTGTAATATGGCAGATGCATAGATCCAGGAGGACACTACCTAGCTCACATGGTCAGCGTAGTAGCAGAGACGAGACGACGACAATGGCGGCGATTTATCTTCTAATTTTATTTCCCGCTATTTTTTTGTCTTCTCTATTGGATCTCTCATCTCAAGATCCGCAGAGCATCCACCACCTGCTCCCCCAATTGCACGACGCCAAGCTCAAGGTCGCTCAATTAGGTAACATCCAATCCCTTTTCATCTTTTTTTTGAACCAAACATGTAGTTTGAGACTTGAGATTGTGCTCTTCTGATTTAATTTTGTAAAGGAACCCCTAATTTACTTGCTTCTACGAGCAGAATCTTCTCTTGAGGAAATCATCCAAAAGGTTAAGGATAGAGACCTTTATTTGGAGGAAGGAGAGTATCGAATTCAGGAGATGGAGAAGAAGATTAACGATTTGCAATCTACTCTTTCAAATTTGAAGGTTTTCTTTGTTCGTTACTTATACCTGTTGGATGATATGAATGCTTCCATGCTTACAATATCTGGAATTGACTTTTGAGCTCTTAATTGTAGGGTGGCTCACTGCCTTTGCCCGCTGATCAAAAGGTTAATGTTCTGGAAGAAGAGGTTTGTTGCTGTTGCATTTCCTTATAAATTTTCCTTTTCTCTGGTACCTCTTTCAATCTGCTTAGCGCTATGCTTAATTGACAATGAGTTTGTTTTATACTTCATCGAAAATTCAACTGACTCGGCCTTTAGTTTGATAATGCCTAGATACGAGTTCTATGGGCAACTTCAAGAAAGAACAATTTTGATCTTCATGTTTTAGAGTCTAAAGCAAGAGAAGCTGAGGACAGATTGCAAACAGTGACTTCGCAGGTTGAGAAGGTCCATTCTCTTAAACCCGTTGTTAATGATTTTAACTCTTTGATGTGTATAGATATTTCAATGAATGAAACAGCAAAACCAAGAAAAATCTTTACATCATTTAGTAGTTAATCCAACCCCCTCATTTTCAAGTTCTTTTTTCATTCAAACGAGGCAAAATTGTTCCATAGCATTACCTGTTAAAGACAATAATTTATGAACTCAAGCTCGAATTCAAGCTCACTTAAATTTGTTTGAGCTTTAATTGGAGATTAGTAAATGAGTTTATCTAAATTTTAACAGTAACCAGATATCAATGGAGCTCAAGTATTTCAAGGTTTTCATTGAGAAGTGTTCAAACATGAAAAATAAAACTGAATTGCCCTTAAGTCCAGTTTCGAACATTGAGTTTTGAGTGCACTATATTGACTGACTCAGCTTGATTATAGTTATACCCTCAAAAATTTTCAGTGTAAGAAGAAGGAAAAAATCTTCTGGAAATATTTAAAGAAAAGAAGATGGTGAATATGTTTTGGAAAAATTTTATTTGAATTGTTGCTTCTTATTCTCCTTCTGCTTCTCCTTTTTTTTTTTTTTTGGGGAGTGTGGGATTAGTTGTTATCATGCACTTAATAACATTATACATTCCTGTACTTAGGAGACAAAATAAGAATTAGTGTTTGTTAGTGCAAGTTTTCACATTTTAGTTCTTCACATTCATTAGTTATGGATATTTTTTGGTTTCTTTCAGATGGCTGACATAGTGTCAGAGCAGTGGATCCAAATTCAACAGTTTGAGCAGGCTCTTCAACTAAGAGAAGTATGTTTTAGCAAAAGGGCAATATTAGCCATAGGTTCCTAAGGATTTGTTAAGCCAAAGGCTGATATTAATGCCTCAAATGATCTATAACAATTCCTCCCTGCTCTTTTTAACAGATGAGCATATTAAAGGCTCGGAGACGAGCAAGGATTCCTAGATGCTCATTCTTGAAGGTGATATTAAGATATTTAATCTTATTCCATGTTTTCATGTCATTTGAAATTTATTCAATGTTCCCATGCATTATGAGTAGCAACAATGAGTCTTTAAAGATAAGAAGTTTCTTATTTTGAGATGTATTATCCAAGATGTTTGTTATGGCCAATTTTCTTGATTTTTGTGGATTTGCAGTTCATAAATGACCTTTCCGGTGAATATCTTCCAAAGTCTCTTGGGCCACTGGGTTCGCATTTGTTTGGCATGGAGTCTGCCTTTGGATCCTACATCTCCCAAACTCTACATCAGTTAGAAAGATTCTTTTCAACAGTGAAAGAGTCCCACCATGAGGTTTATACTTTCTCTTCTTAATTTTGTACAATATCTCCTGTCTTGATTTTCATTTCCTCTCTTCATAGGATAACCAATAAAAGTAGTTTGTTGTAGATATGAAATTCTAGTGGAAAACAATTTTGAGTTTTTCATTTTCTAAGAAAACTCTGGTTTTCATAGTCTATAGAAAATAAGGAAAAAATGAAAAACGTGTTCACTTGCGAATAATAGAAAATAATTTTCTAATTTAAAAAAAAAATTATTTATATCTTTCATAATTAAAAAAATAAGTCAATGTAAAAAATGCTTAAAAACTTTATTTTAAATTTTTTTTAATGTGTATATTCATTTATTTTATAATAATATGATTAATTTTTATCACTGTAAATAAATATTTTTCTAAAAAATCATTGTTTTCCATTTGGAAAACAAAATTTTTATTATAAAGGAAAACAGTGGAAAACAATTTAAAACTTTTTCACATTTTAGTTAAATTTTGGAAAATTGATTTTCCAGTTCTCCATTTAGAAAATTAGCACATGTGAACATGAAACTCTGTTTTTCAGTTTTTTTTTTGAAATTTTTTTTCAGAAAATTACCTCAATTTTCCACAAGTGAACATTCTTTATGATAAGTATGATCTTCTATGTCTTTTTCTTCTGCAAGATATCATGTTTTTTTTTTTTTCATTCAATCAAATATAATCTAAGGCTAGTTTGGAGAATGACCTGGTCAGATTGGATTTAATAATGGCCTCTCCCAACTATTGAGAGTTGTAAGAGACAAGGTTTAAGAGCAATTGCAGAGTTAATTTGTATTACAGTCTGTTTACTGATTTGTGGATATGATGCAAGCATTTACCAGCCTATATTTAATATCATCTATATGTATAATTTTGCTCATGGTCACAGAGTAGCATTGAAGCGAGCTTATGCATAATTAGGTCACCATTGCAATACTAGCCCTTGTCCTCTTTAATAAGGCCCTATAACCTAGGTGTCCCCTAGGCACCATTTTGTTGCGTTAATGAAATTTTGACTCTCATTTTCTTTATAGCTGCAAGGTTTCATCAAAAGAGAAATGGAAAGACATGAGTTCAGTGCCCGAATTGCCAATGAGGAACTAGTATTTTTTGTGGTATGCTTTTTTGCTATTAGTTCTCTCCATCTGTCTCTCTCTCAACAGATGTTTGTATACTAATGCATCCACTGTTTAGTTTTTTCTTGTAAAATAAATCATTGGAATGGATTTTGTGAAACCGCAGGCTTCTGCTTTGATCATATTCCCAGTCTTGAGTGCTTGGATGTTGCTCTCATCACAGTTGCACTAGTTGAGAATTTTACTCTCGATGAAAACAGCCTATTCTATTGTGAAGAAGAGGATAATGCGCAAACCAACACTACCAACCTATGCAGCTTTTGTGGAAAGTGGGTGCGGGGTGGTACTTGTAACACATGTCCATGTTGGATCCTGCTGTAATTTCGTTTACATGATCTCTGGTGGTTATCCTATTAGCCTTACAAGGTCAAAATCAATACTTTATGCCCACATTGTTTGGGTTTTTGACATTACAAATCAATATTCTAATGTTCTGAATGTAAATATGCTATGAACCGAGTTTAAGTTTTGATGCAGAATCCAAGTTACTGTTTCAAATTCTGTGGGATAGTCCATAGATATTCAATGTGTGCGCCAGTTTTCTACTTACGTTGGTAGAACTTTGGTGATTGGTCCCCTAACTCTTGATTTCATTACGTATAGGACGCCAGCATTTCAACTCTATTTATAAATATCGCTGTTAGATAGATCCCTTGAATAAAGAAATCGATACGTTTCTGGATGATGTTGCATTATTGCTTTATGGCTAAGCCAAAATAAGCTACAATATCCATAATAAATTTCATGTTCTTTCACTTTGTTTTTCACTGGTGGATAGACGTATGAACCGATAAAATATGGGGGTGTCCGATTCGTTAAATACATAATCCAAGGTCACATATTTTCATCAACTTGTGATGGAGGTTATATATATATATATATATATTTAGAGATAGACACACACCGTTTAACGATGAAAATTAATTCTTATAAAAATCATGATGTGATTATCATCATGCATATTATTTATTATAGTTGGTGAAGAACACATTATCATTACTATAATTCAGATTTGAATATATATGGAGCCACTGAATTGAATGTTTGATTTCATTTAATCACTCAACTATCTATGTTTAAATGCAAAGCTCATCACGTGACGTGCAAAAGCAAAACAGAGGAAAAGACTTCACCTCCAAGGCCCTGTTTTCATACAGCTCGGCACGCCATCAGTCTCTTTCTTTGAGACCGGGAATAGTAGCAAAAATTTTCATTTCAATCTCATCGTCAAGATGGAGGACACAACATGGGAGCAGAGACTACAAGCCCTAACCCACGTCCTAACCAGCACCACAACACCACCACCTCTCTACTCTCAATTATTTATCTCCAGACAAATTCCGTGCTACCTCAACTGGGACTACCCACCGATCCTCTGCACCAAAGACACCAGGATCTTCCCTTCTCTCCATCTGAGGTGGGGATTCTCTCTCTTTGTCAAAAGGGTCTCCAGATTAGGGATTCCTGAGACTTCTTGGAGGTCCAAGTGCCCATACCAACAACCCCCACCGCTGATTCTTGCAAAAGGAGTAGAGGAAGCACAGTGGGGTGATGAGCAAAAAAGAGTATATTTTAGGATGAGGATGAGAAGGAAAAGACTTGGCAGTAATATTCATCCTTCTATTCCTATTTTAGTTCCCAATCTGTTACTGTTTTCACTTCTGCTCTGGAACCCTCTTCCTAATCTTGATTCTTAAGAAATATTGTGGGTTTGTAACATGTGCATGTAATTAAAATTGTAACAATTTTCCATCATGGTTATTCTGGTTTGGTTATGATTTTGAATTTTGGAACTTCTGTTTTTGCGAATCTTAATACCTATGACCTACCCATCTGAAGAGGTTGCTGGTTAATTAGAATAACATAATTAATACTTTAATGAGGCAGCGAAAAGGGATTATTTCTACCCACGTAAAGTTGCAGTCGTTTGTTGAGCAGAATTGAAAAGAAAGGTAGAAGGCTCTGTTTGGATGAGGTTAGGAAGGCTACACAAAGGGAAAGATAGGTAAATAACTATTTTAATACTATTTTAAAAAGAGTGAGTTAACAGAGAATAAGAGTAAGTAAAGATAAGTGATATACGTCTTTACTTCTCAAATTTTAATTTTTGAGGATCGAAAATTATGAATATTTTTATTTACACTTTTTAAATTTATCCTTTTTTTACCACCTTCAAAATATAAATAATATATATTATATCTTCTTATCTTTTTATTAATTTACTCTTCTTCAAACATAAATTTTTTTTTTATTATAATCTTTCTTACCTTACTCATTTCTTACTTTTTTTTTTATCTTTTTTTTATTTACCTTTCTCTCACCCCATTCAAATAGCCATAAGTAATCTATAAGTAATCTAAAAATTCTTCCATATATTCATAATATATGCTCGTAGCAAGAGAAGATTTTTATGTTAACGTTGTTGGTATTGCCGCAGTGGGTCAGCATTTTGCCTATGTTCATATTTTTTCCATTCATGACGTTTTCTTGAGATTGTTATGTTAAAAGAAATTTGAATTGCACCCTTTGACATGAATCTTTCTGCTCCATGAAAGACTAATCAATCGGTCTTCTCTGGATGGCTAGAAGCAACCAAACTTAGAAATATATTCTTCACTCTTCAGGCTGACAAGGAGACTTGTTAATTCAAAAACAGATAAACATTCAAGATGGAATGGGCTAAATTGGCTAAAGAATAATGAATTCCCATCAATGACTTAGTACTTTGGATGCTAATCTTTTACCTTTCAAAGCTTCAACAACTTGTTTATTTTCCTTTATTCTTCTTTTTTTTCTTTGGTAACATACTTTGCCAATTCCCAGTTGTCTTCTTTTCCTTTTTACTTTGTTCTAATAATGCCACATTGCTACTGCCAATACAAGCTTTGCAAATTTGATAGCCGCAAATCACGGAATAAATTGCACCTAAACCAAGAAAAAAGAAAAGGGCAAAATGAGTTTTGGTTGATTAGGTCAAAATGCAAACGTTGACAATATATGGAAAGCTTCATCATTGGTTCTTCATTTTCACCTGGCATTCTATCAATCAAGCTTCCACCACTCTGCTTCTTTTGATTGTAGCTTCTCATCTATTGGTGTTGTGCTGATGTTGATCTCATCTCCTGACTCCTGTTATGGAGTTAATAGTGCTACTCATTAAGTTTAATGAAGAATTATTATTTAACCCTTTTATTTAAAAAAAAATAATTATTTAATTACTTTATTTTAAAAATATATTATTTAATCCCTTTATAAAATTTCAGTTAGTGAATTATTTAATCCTCTAATTTACTTTTTTTGTTAGTCAAGTTAGTCAAAAGATAAAATATTTATAGACAAAAAAATGAATAATTGATGAATTTAAAATTACAGGTACTAAATAATTATATAATTCAAATAATAGAGACTGAATAGTTGAGTTAAGGAAAAAAATCATTTTAAAATAATGAAAAGAACTAAATAGTTTATAAATTAAAAAAAAATATGAATTAAATAATGTTTTTCAAAATAGAAAAATTAAATAAATAATTTTATTAAAATATAAATATTAAATAATAATTTTTCTAAAATAAAATGTAAGTTTTAATGCCATTTTTGAAGAGGAAATGGTAATAGTTTTGAGCTTGTTGTCCACCTTAAACGTTTTAATCATCAAGCACTTTATATTAAAAACATTTTTTTAATGTCTTAAACAAATTGGAAATTTTTCATTTTTTTGTATTTTAGAGTGACTGGCCAGCTTGTTTAAGCAATAAAAACTTTTTCTTTATTTTAATTTTTTTTTCTAACATCTTTTTATTTTTGATAAATGTACCAACCATAGAGAGAACTTACTTTATACCTTTTGCTTTTCTTTTTTACCCTTTAAACAATTTATCAAGTTCTTTAATTTGGGTTAATTAATTTTAATTTTAATTATATATATATATATATATATATATATATATATATATATATATATCATAGAAAACAAGAAGCTAAAGCAAGTTTCATTAGGAGCCTTTCTTGGTTGGGTGAGATTATAAATAGCTAATTATTAGATAAAATATTTATAAGTAGAGCCATATATTTATTATATATTAATTTTACATAAATCTTAATACAAATATTTGATTTAATGGTTATTGATCAAGTTTATATGGGGTATGGTCACTTAACTTTATGAGTATTTTTATAAAAGTTATTAAATTTTAATTTTTTTCATAAAATTCATTGAAATTTCAATTTAATTTCATAAAAATCACCGTGATTAAAAATCAAAAGTTTTCATGTTAGTCTATTTATCTGTTAACTATTTTACAAATAAAATTACCTAACTAGTAGTTATCGATGAAGAAGAAGGGAGAAGTTTGATAACGAGGAGGATAGCTGGATACAATTTATGCATTCTGTTTTCTTTTTTTTTTTTAATTTATAAAATAAAATAATTTTATTTATAAAATAGTTGACAAACCTGAAAATTTTTAATTTTCGATTATAATAACTTTTATGAAATCAAATTAAAATTTAATGAATTTTATAAAAAAAATTAAAATTTAATAATTTTTATGAAAATACTTATAATATTGCATTTGATATTTACCCAGCTTATATGAGATACACCCATTTTGGTTATGTTGATGATCATGTGCAACAAACAAGGGTTGGACCTATCTCACCAAATCTTCATAATTATGTTCATAACTTGGTTTAATTTGGCAGTTGCAGGAACAACCACCCAGCATTGGACAGTTCCCTGTTTTTTCCAATTACATATATTTAAATATAATGACAAAAAGGTCATTAAATTTCCTGTAATCATATTAATTATATTAATTTTCTTTTTCAAATTATGTTAATTATGTTATTTTCCTTTATATATGTCAATTAATTAGTTATGTTAATTTGTTTTTTAATTATGTCAATTATATCAATTTCCTTCATTTTGATTCTATTTCCTTAATTTTTCAATTTTATTAATCAACTGTAATTAATTAAAATATATTTTTAAATATTTTAATCAAATTATTTTCTTAAACTATTTTAAGGCTTAAATATAATTTGTTAAATATTTATAAATTTTAAAAACTTTTTGTTCCAAAGTAGACTTCTGATTTTAGTTTCAATTTAATAAGAGGTTAGCATTGTTTAGTTTAAATCAAAAATTGAATTAATAAAATTCAGCTTTTCGGTTATTCGATTAATTTTGTTCAGTTTAAATTTTAAAATATTTAATTAATTAGATTCAATTTTATTTTTTATGATGAAAAATTAAATTAATCAAACTGATTAAATTTATTTTATTATTTTTAATAAATATTATATATAAAAAAATAAATATAAAAAATTAATCAACCAAATTGATGTAACGAAAATATTTCAATTTGATTAAATTCAATTTAATTCAGCTAATTAAATCAGACTACTAATTTGATTCGATTTGATATTTTCTTTTAAAAAAAAATTAATTTTATTGATTTTATTAAATTTCAAATCCAATAGATCAAATCAACCAAATTCTCAAATCTAAATACAAATTCATGAAATGGAAACTGAGATTCAAACTTAATACCTTAGTTTTAGGCTGATTTTAAACCAATAAAACCTTGATTGATTTCAGATTTTATTCAAAGAAATTATTAGGCGCATTAAATTTTAGTATTTTTTATACTTAAAAAATGTGAATTCTTTCGTAAATTATAGAAAATGAATCTCATATTTTAGTATGAGATGAGATTAGGGATGACAACTAGTAGAGTACTAGCGAAAATTACCCTATCCGAATTCAAACTCAATTAACATTATCAAAACCCAAATCCGTCCCAAACCCGATTAAAATTTATTCTCAAATTTTATATATTTTAATTAATATTTTTCATAAAAAATTATTTTGATTAATAATTTATATTTTAAAAATTTAATAATTTTATAAAATATTTAAATTTCATTTTATATAAAATAAAATATAAAAAAATTTAAATATTATTATAAAAAATACATATTTTATATTTAATTAGATATTTATATAAATAGGTTCGGATAACAAATACCCAATATGTAAAATTTAAATCTGACCCGAACCCATCACTGATATTATTTTTCAAATCCGAATTCATTCCAAATTCGATTATATAATAATCAAATCCTTCTTATTAGAGTTCGATTAGGTAGAATACCTACAAAAACTCAACTCATAGCGATTCCTATATGAGACTCTATTTTATAAGTAAAAGTACACATATACCTGAAATAGTTAATAATTTATCATTTCTAGAAGCATTAGAACTTTTTTTTCCTATCAGGAAATCCTGAAGCATATATTTGTACGTAGCCGTTGAGCTATAAATTAACAACTTTGCATCAAAGTTTCTTAGTTTGGTGATAAAATAAACCTATCAACCCAACAAATGATATAAACTTACACCATTCACCTAACCAAATTAAACTAAACACCATTAATCATGCCTATATGTAAAACTCATTAATGCCACGTTTTTAGCTGCATAATATGCTATTAACCATCTTAAACTATTATCTCACGTTTTCTGAAATAAGATATTTGAGTTAAATATATGACTGAATTAAATCTCTTTCTTTTGAGTTAACTTTTAAGATGAAGTTAAAACGAATTCATTTTCTCTATATGGTATAAGAGCCTGTCCTTCTACAATGTTAACCCCCGCAGATGTGTTTATCTGCAAACAAGGAGCTACTAATATGCATTTTTTTTTAATATTTTCTTTAAAATTATTTTATTTAATTTTAATTAAAATTTGACTTTTAACCACTCTAAACTCTTACTTTATAAATAATTTCAGTGTAATTTGAAAAAAAAAAATTGTCTCACTATGAACAAATAGAGATAAATAAATGGTGGAGGGTGAAAAATTTACGCCCCCAAAATTAAATTATGAACAAACAAGAAAGAAAAGAAATGGAAGGTACCATTTATGCATAGTTTTGTATTTACAGATTGCAGATTTGCCATTAAAGAATGAGAGAAAATGAATAGCAAAAGGTTAGGTGTGTCAATGGAGATTAAACAAAGGGGAAGAGGCCACATGCTGTCTGCACTAAATGCCATTATTGGCTAGCTTTGCCCCACCTCCCACAATCCCCGCATAATTGCGCGCCCAGAACCATGGCCATCATTATACATCTTTATCCACTTTGCTTAAGCTTTCTAAGTTCCGATATTTGCCCCTCCCATTAAACAAATTATTACGTTAATTGTCACAGGAAAATAAAACCCACTTTTGTTTTGAAGATTCTTAGCAATTTCAGCTTTTTTTGGGGGGAAATTTCCCATTTTAACTACATGGGTAATTGGTAACTTCTGAGGAATTTGCTGCAATTGACATAAACCTCGGATTCTTTAGATGTTAATTGATATCTTTTCCAATCTTCATTATGGGAATACGTATATGTATTGATTTGCTTTAATCCAGCTTGATTTGCTTCAAAGATAAGAAATATATAAAGAAAGTAGGATCAAACATAGTGATTTGAATTTGATAATTGAGATCTAATTAAGTAATGGGTCACATGAGAAGATCTTGAGAGGAAACACTAATTTGAATGGGGATGTTTCTCTCCACGAGAATGGATGTTCATGAAATACTGCCAAAGAAAAATATACTAAATAAAAAACAAACATAATTAACAGGAAGCATGAGGAGGAAATAATAAAAAAAAAAGGGGGAGAGGGCTCTTCGTTAAAGTTTTCTGATGCATTAGGGACCACAATAATCATCACTACCCCTTCAACTAATTAGTAGAAAAAATTGAGAGATTGAGACACCATTCTATATATAAACATGATACCCATCACAAACTCTTACTCACTATACACTAAACACTACCCACTGACATTTCATATCTTAGCTTCCTATTGCCACTCATGGGTTCCTCTCCAAAACTCTGTTCCTTTTTCTTCCTCTTAGCCCTTTTCTTTATGCAAACTTATGCTAGAGACAGCCAGTTCTTTAGCAAGGTCTCTCCCACCACCATCAACAGCAAAGAGGCTGCGGTGATCCCCAACGTAGAAGAAGAGAACTTGAAGAAGCAAGAACAAGAGCCAACCTTCATGCCAGAGAACCAAAATGGTTATGGCCTGTATGGTCAAGAGTCCACCCAGACCCAATTTCCGACCACCACTAAACTGGGAAATGCACCCTACACTACCACCACCACTTACAGCCCCTACAAAGAAACCTACACCAAATACCCCAGCACCAACACCAATTATTTCAATAACAATCAATACAACAACAATGCATACGAGGAAGAGCAACAAAACTTGGGTGAAACAAGCCTCCATGAAAGAAGCTACACCCCCACGACCAACCAGAACAACAACTATTACTACAATGGTGCAAATGGGTACAAAAACGAAGGGAAGCAAGGCATGAGTGACACCAGATTCTTGGAAAATGGGAAGTACTATTATGATATCAAGGGTGAGATGAGCAACTACTACCCAAATCAGTACCATAATTCAAGAAACAATTACGATACTAGGGGTTATTACAATAACAACAACGAGAATTTCTATGACAATTCCATGCAAAGCTATCAGAACCAGGAGAACTTCCAAGAGGCCCAAGATGAGCAGTACGTGCCTTGATTTAATCTTTTTTAGGCTTTGTGATCAAGAGGTGAAGTACTGAAGAAAATGATGAGGTTGGTTCAACTATAATTAATGGGTGATGTTATTAGAAGTTAAA
Organism: Hevea brasiliensis; assembly: GCF_030052815.1. Classification (NCBI taxonomy): domain Eukaryota; kingdom Viridiplantae; phylum Streptophyta; class Magnoliopsida; order Malpighiales; family Euphorbiaceae; genus Hevea; species Hevea brasiliensis. The sequence goes on from NC_079503.1 coordinate 83,185,859, forward strand.
TTAAAATATATGTTCTTGTGAAAAGATTAAAAAAAATATCAATCAATTTATTGTGGTTATTATAATTTGATCTTCTTTAATGTTTGCTTAGGCTTCATGCTTTCAAAAACAGAGGTATATCAGAGAGTATGGTTATATTTTATTAATAATTAATTCAGTGAATGCATATGGCTTTTCGTGTTGCAATCTTTCAAGTAATTAACCCTAATGAGAAACTTAAAAACTGATTTCTTTTTTTTTTTTTTTTTTTTACATTAAAGTTTAGATGTGGGAGGCTCTCCAGTCCAGGGCCCTTAAATAAGACAATGACAATTATGAGGAGTAAATAGTTAGTTTTATTCATGATAGCTAGCATGGCTACCTCTTCATTCATCATCTTTATCTATAGTCTTTAATTCATCTTCATAACCCAACAAAAAAGTGAAGGTTCCACTAAGAATTCGTATTAGATGTTAGAATTAATAGCTATCCATCTTATCCTTCAACTTGCACTTTGGGGGTGGAAAATGCCAAATCAATACTTTGTATTTGAAATCCACTTTATTATATGTTCTGTTGGATGGAATTAATTCAACCAAACATATATGCAACGTTAAGCCAAAGCATCTACAGAATCAATATCGGATGTGAATTCAGGATGTAAAGTTGTATAGACGAAGAACTGAAAGCTACAAAAGATTAAAGTGTAAACCCGGCAATATGATAGCGAGCCATGCACTAAATACATATTATGATGATTAAAAGGGAAATTTCTTGCCTGCCAACTTAGACTATGAGATGCACTTTATCTCTATGGTGGACTGGGTCCAAAAAAGAAAAATCCAATGGTGTAAAAGCTATATCTTGTCACCAACAGAGTCGAACCAAGGCACTTCCTTGCAAATTGCTACCTAAGATTGCGAAAATGACTTCTGGGTTGTGCTAGGCTGCTAGTGTAGGCACTTTTCTTGGCTTTTGGCTAATACATGTGCCTCGACTCTGCACTAAGCCACTTGCAACACACTTCCTTTAGGGAAATTATTGGATGCACCATATGCACTTTCCCTCGTAAAAATGTGAGTCTCTCAATTAATTTTTTTAATAGGTGTATTATTTTTTTAATATATCAAATATATTCAATAATTTATTCTCGAGTCTTTCTACTACATATGTATGTATATATTTTTTACTTAATAATTTTATTTTAAAATAAACTTAAACTTCACAAAATTTTAATATTTTAATTCATCTTAAAAATATATCAAATTTTTTAAAATTAATATGATGTAAGACATTATATCCACCAACCATTGGCATAACGAGTAGCAACGCTGGCAGATTCATGGCCGCTCCAGAAGCTCATAAGGAAATTGTGTTCCTCCGTGATTGGCGGGCTGACCTTTTTTTTTCAATCATTCTCTCATTAAGCTTTGGAGTATTTGCTTTATTTGACTTCTTGAGCTCGTACGCCAAAGACTATTATTCTTGTTATATGTTAGGTTAATTTTTTTATTTATTTAATTACGCAATTTTCACAATCGAGTTGATAATCATATCGAAATCAAATCTTCCCAATAAATTTCTAACATTACGGCTTCGATATTAATAATTTTTTAATATAGTATAATCCTATCTATACCTGATGATTAATAATCCATTTAATATTATTGTTAAAATTATTATTAAAAAAATTATTTTTTTAAATATATTAATTAAAAAAATAATTAAAAATTAAATTTAATCAATAATACTAAAATAACGAAACGATTTTTTTAAATTATTATTTTAATAATATTTAAAATAATATTTTTACTCAAAAAAAATAGTTTGAGCTTTCAAAACTCATACAAAATAGGCTGTAAATGTAGCCTAAACTTTGATCGATCTTTATGGATATATATGGATTGGTGCCCCAACTCAGGAAGGATGTTAATTCATCAAACAATAAGGAACACGTACTTGTACAAGAATTTATGGTGTTGGGTAAAGAAGGATGAAAATGATCAGGTGGGGGGCAATTGGGAGATATAATAGTGACTAATGATCATACCCACCCACTTCTGTTGCCCACACCTCCATCAATACTGTCCCTTTTAATCATGTCGTTTTGTAATTCCTTCTACTCGTTTGATCAGTATTTTATTACATTAATAGTTAAGATTTTTTTTTTTAACAGAAAAAGCAAACTTCATTATCATTGTCATTAGTTAGGTCAATTAATTGAGGTGTTTCGGTTCCTGTAGGAACAATTTCCATATAATGTATTCAGGGACTTCAATCTAGTCTATTGTCATTTTATTAGTCCCTTATTTTGATGGGAAAATAGGACGGTGATTATCACACTGCGATTATTTAATTTTATAAGTATTTTTATAAAAATTATTAATTTTAATTTTTTTCATAAAATTTAATAAATTTTAATTTGATTTCATATAAATCATTATAATAAAAAATTTAAAGATTTTTATATTAACTTAATCATTTGTCAATTATTTTATAAAAAAATTATTTAATTAGTGATTGCTAGTGAAAAAAAAAAAAGAAATGGAAGGGATTTAACAGTAAGAGGGGTAACTAAATGTATTTTACGTATCCTTTTTTTTTTTAAGAAATTAATAAAATAAGATAATTTTATTTATAAAATAATTGATAAGTTAGTAGATTAATTTAAAAACCTTTAATTTTTTTTTTATCACAATAACTTTTATAAAATTAAATTAAAATTCAATAAATTTTATGAAATAAATTATATAAAGTTCAAAATTCAGTAAATTTTATAAAACAAATTATATAAAGTTGAATGATTTTTATAAAAATATTAATAAAATTGAGTGACCACTTATAGTATTTATTCAAAATAGAAATAGCGAATTATGAATATCCAATTACAATAATATATACAATTGATTTTCTATACTGTGCTTTGAAATTGATTAATATATTTAAAGAATATTCTTTAAAAGTTATTGTTTGAATAATCCAAACATTTCTCTGCACAATTTTCGTGTATAAAGTCTTTTGGGTGTGACAATTTTTAGAAGCGTACATGAATTTTATTTTGTGCAAAAAATTTTCAACATATAAAATATTTTTTGAAAGGAATAATTAATGCGATAAATATATCATATTCTTTTTGTGGGTATAATATAAAATAAATTTATAAAACTATGTATATATGTAATGAAATGAAAGTGGAAATGTTTTTTTATAAGAAAATTGGAAAGTGGAAACTCGAATTTGTTACTTATTTGATGAGTAATATACTTTTAACTATTAAATTAAGTCAAATTAAGTGTAATAATTATTACATTACTCGTCTTTGTCTACAATTTAAATGTAAATTTTGAAAGAGGAATTGCATCAATTGCGATAACAATTCATCAATAGGTGCAAGTATTAGCAATTTAAAATTTTTTATAACTTGGGATTTCATGCATCTTGCAATCATATTGAGCTATTGAAAAATATATCATTTAGTCATACTAAATCATGTTTCAAATGCTAATCAAGCCTAATTGCCATTAGGAAACATTTTCCCCTAAATTAATAAGTTAAGGTTTTGAAGAATTTCTTACCAAATAGGCACAGAATCAAATTCTTAACACCTTATCAGGGAAGCTAGACCTCCGATTATTGACCCTCTAGCTTGTCCACACAAGCTCCTTGATCAAAGCCTTTTAATCAACTCAAAAATACTCTTTCTTCTTCCTTGTGGTTCAGCCATCAACTTGGAAGGGAGAAAGGGTATGTTGTTTTTGAGCTTTCTCTCTTTTAAAGTGGTGAGAAATACTTTCTCACTTATAATTCAATATCAACAATACTTGGTGTTCTTGAATTTTTATCTCAAGGATGAAGATGAAACTAAAGAGAGAGAGAGAGGAAAAATGGCCGGCTTAATGGGATGAAGAAGATGAATTAATTTCTCTTTTATCTCATTATAAATATCTTAATTTTATATTTAAAATTAGCTAACAAATGCTCACTTCTAATTGAAAAATCAAAAGTGTTGTTCCCATCTAATTGGTGCACTTGTCAATGCTTAATATTAATCATAAAATTAAGACTTGATTAATCAATATTAATCATGCCATTTAATTAATCAATCAATCATTAATTAATTAAACTTTTTTTTCTTATGTTTGACCAAGTCAATATGATCAAACTTTGACAAGTCAAAATTTATCTTCTTCCTTATGTTAAATTTCAAGTTTATATTTAAACACTTTAAATATTAACTTGAATACTTTCATTGATAAATTTAGTTTCAAGTCATACTAGAGATTTTGCAATGTAATTGCAAACTAAATTAATTAATTCAATTAATTAATTAAACACTTTAATCAATTAATTAAATTAATTTTACTTTGATCAATTTGCTCTTATGTGTGTAACTTATTAGGTTCATTACTAATTGGCAACGAAAATAATATTAACTCATTAATATTATTGGAACCATTCTAAACTCAAAATGAAAATTCATTTTCATTCAAGTTCTGATAAGTCATAGTTGACATCTAGCATTATGTGTTATGACTACCAAATTAGTTATGAATTAATTCTCTAATTTATGAACCTTAGATCATACATACCACACATTAGAATCTCTCCGTTACAAAATCTCAATTTAAGCTGAAGTCATGGTTTATGTCAAACTTTAATTGTATTGAATCATATGTTCTCTTTTGATTCTAATTCTTGATTAATAAGACTTACTTGTCAAAAACTCTTTTCTGACTAAGTCTATCTGTCTTGACTAGGAACTTGAATTATTAAGAACAATCAAACAAACATCGCATTTTATTCCTATTTACTTAGGGTAACAGATTCCATCTTAACTAACACCCATCTCCATATATAACTAGTCAGAGCTAATACATGCCCATACACTCATACCTAGTACAAGTATGAAAGCAGTACTAAACTCAAACTACCTATATACAAGATAATTGTATTATCTCAAGTCAATGAATTATATGCACTATTATGATCTAGATGACTTCATATTGACAAGAGTAAACTCCATGTATAAGTCTTCTTGTGTCACTCTTCCTATTGACAAGAGTAAACTCCATGTATAAGTCTTATTGTGTCACTGGTTCGGTCTACTTATCATATAAATGCTCACCATATTTGTCATATGGTATGAGACTCACCATTCCATCCTATTAGTGTCTCATACTAATCTATGGAAACAAATACAAGTGATAATCTTTCTGGATAAGTCATTGCCAATGAAGCATCCTAGATTGTGAACCGAATTTATAATACTTTTACTATATAGTTCTGTCACTCATATTCTTAACAACTTAAGAATAGAACATCTAATAAGATATTAAAGGGCCTTTTCAAATTAAATTCAAACCATTTGAACATAAATAAAAAGAATAATTTCTATTAAATGAGAATAATTATTTATATGATACAGTATAATGATATGCTTTAGGACATATTATTAATAATATCCCACTTACACTAAGGTCATTCATTACAAAATCTGAGACCTATCTTCTCAAGATGTCGATCTAGCTAGTTTTGTGTTATGACTTTGGTTAAGGGATCAGCCGAAGCTATTTTCTGCATAGCTACATCACCTCTTTCAACTATCTCTCTGATAATATGGTATCGCCTTTCTATGTGTTTAGATTTCTAGTGAGATCGGGGTTCCTTTGCTTGTATAACTATACCATTGTTATCACAATGCAGTGGAATTGGTGATATAGTTGATGAAACCACTCCAAGTTTTGTTATGAACTTCTTAATCCAAACAGCGTTTTTTGCAGCATCTAATGCAGCAATGTACTCAACTTCTATAGTAAAGTCTACAGTTGTTGACTGCTTGAAACTCTTCCAACTGACTGCTCATCCATTACATGTGAATACAAAACCGGAGATAGACTTTTTATCATCCACATCCGATCAAAAATCAAAATCTGTAAAACCATCTATTTGGAGATCACCTCCTCCATATGTCAAGAATAAATCATTAGTTTTTCTCCAGTACTTAAGGATATTCTTAACAGCTATCCAGTAATCCACACCAGGATTGGATTGAAATCTGCTAGTAAAACGAACAACATAAGCGATATTTAGCTTAGTACACAATATTGCATACATTAAACTTCCAATTACTTAATCATATGAAATCCTGGCCATTTTCTCTCTTTCCTCAGGTGTCTTTAGAGACATTTCTTTGGAAAAGTGGATACCATGTCTTATTGGTAACAATTCTCTCTTGGAATCAAGCATGTTAAACTTCTTTAACACCTTTTCCAAGCAAAGACTTTGCGACAAACTTATCATTCTTTTTGATCTATCTCCATAGATCGAATACCAAGAATATAGGTTGCTTCTCCTAAGTCTTTCATGGAGAAAGTATTTGATAACCATAGTTTTACAGTAGTAAGTATACCAACATCATTACCTATTAATAAAATATCATCCACATACAAAATCAGGAAAGTGATTGAGCTCCCACTAACCTTTTGTATACACAGGGCTCATCTTCATTTTTGATAAAATCAAAAGATTTAATGACTTCACCAAAATAGTTGTTCTAACTCCTCAAAGTTTATTTTAACTCATATATAGATCATAGCTTGCATACTTTGAAACCATCTTGAGATTCAAAACCCCTAGGTTATTCCATGAATATGTCTTCCTCAATATATCCATTGAGAAAGGCTGTTTTGACATCCATCTACCAAATTTCATAATCATTGTATGCTGCTATAGCTAATAAAATCCTAATGGATTTAAGCATGGCAATAGGCGAGAAAGTCTCCTCATAGTCGATCCCCTGCCTTTAGCAAAACTCTTTCGCAACTAGTATTATTTTATAGGTCTCCACCTTTCTATCAGAATCAATTTTCTTCTTGAAAACCCATTTATTCCCTATAGGTATACTACCTTTAGGTGGGTCCACAAGATCTCAAACTTGGTTCTTATACATGGAATCCATTTCAGAATTCATTAATTTGATCCATTTAGAAGAGTCTATATCTAATATAGTTTCTTTGTAACACCCCAAATTTTATTATTTATGAGTATTTTTGATATTTTAATTTTATTTAAATTTTAGGAATTTTTTTGAGATTTTTCGGATTTTAAAAATCGGGTTCGATTTTCCGAAAATATAAACTTTGATGATTTTTAAAAATTAATTTAAAGACCACGTGGCAAAACTAAAAATATATTTGGAGTCTACGTATTTTTCTGAGTTTCTGAATTTTTGAATTTTGGACCTCGTTTTGGTCCCGTGCAGTAAAAATTCAAAATTTTGTATTTCGAATCGAACCGGCCGAATCGAACCGGACCGGATCGGACCGGTCGAATCGAACCGGCTCCCTTTCCTTTTTCTTCTCCCGCGCGCGTCGTCCCTCTCTTTTCTCTTTCTTTTCTCTCTCCTCCCCTCCCCTGCGCGCGCGCGTCGCTCCAGTTTCTCCGGCCAAATCCGGCCGATCCGGCCACCGATTGGACCGGGTCTTGTGTCTAAAATCATCTACTCGGCGAGAGCTTTCCATAGACACCAAGAACGCCGAAATCCATCGAGCGGTTTGTCCGATTTTTGCTCGGGAAGATTTTAGCCCATTTCGACTTTTGGGCTAGATTTCTCGAAAACCGTGAATCCCACGAGGAAACCGAGGCCACCGGCACGCTCCATTCGTCGAGAGCTTCGCAACGACATAAATTTCGAATTTTTCCGACACCGTTTTTCGGTGGGTCCCACGGAACTTCGCAGTGTAATTTCGAGCATTAAATGAGCTTAGAAAATTCTGAAAAATTTATGTGCTAACCCCCGTGTTATGGGCTTCGTGTAGGTATCCTCGATTCGCGGAAATTCGACAGTTGACCGGGTCTGCAAATTTCGGGCCAGACAGACCCGTGACCGGAAAAGTCTCCGAATTGGGCCGAGGTTTTGGCTAGCCCCCCATTGTCAGACGTCCCGAGCGCGTCCCCGAAGTCGGAATCGGCAAAGGTAAACCCGAACCTAGTTTTTACGTAATTTTCTAGTGCTTAAATAGGATTAAAAATCCATAAAATATTCGTGGTAGCTTAGAAAATTACGATTCTTTTTGCAATAGCTTAGTAATATTGCTAAGGACCGCGGGGCAAAATTTTATAATTTTTAGAGCTTGTTTGGGCAGTTTTTGCAAAAATGATCAATAATAAGGACTAAATTGAAATTTTGCGTATTATGATGGATGATTGATTTGATGGGCCCAGGAGGGGCTGTGTGATATGATTGAACTGTTGATGTATGGATTGTGAATTTTGAAGTGCGTTTTTAGCCCTTTTGAAGGTTGGTTAGGTCCTAGGTATAGGGAGACTCACGGGATTTTCTACGACTTAGGACGTAATTGGTCTTTTCTTTATTTGTATTGAGTCAGATTGTATTAAATAAATGTAATATGATTGTCAGGTGAGCCGGGACAGCCTTCTTCCTCCGCCCAGCAGACACAGAAATTTGTCGTCAAGATTGTGAGTAAAATATAAAATATAATTGTAATTTCGATATTAATATATGTTCAAGATGCCCAGGCATCACTTATATGCATATATTTATTTAGTTAAACTCTAGGCACGAATTATGTTGCATTCATAACTGTTAATGTGCCATGAATGTTGTTGTGGTAATTTGGAGCAGTGTGCGTGCGTTGGCGTGCGTGTGATGTGGTGTGGACTATGGATAGGATGGGGCAGTCACGGCTTGAGTAATTCGCTGGGACCCGATCCTTCGAGGGGTAGTCACGGCTTGAGTAATTCGCTGGGACCCTCGATTTGGTTATTAAGTGGAAGTCCGAGCTTGAGTAATTCGCTGGCACCAGGTTGGATTTAAGAGAGTCAGATAGGGATCACCCCATATGTTATGATTGATACTACAGGTGTGTGAGTGCTCCAAATTACCTTTTTGATGTTATGATGTGAAAATGTTGTGTATGTTGCATTTCACTCTACAAAGTTGCATTAGTTTGAGATAGTTATAGAGATTATAGTTAAGATTGATATTTTACTCTCTGAGTCGAACGCTCACTCCTGTTCAAAAATTTTTACAGGCCACAGGAGGATATTTTGTTCTGGGTTAACCTGCCTTTTTACCTCGCAGGTTGTTTATCAATATTGTGTAATTTAATTACTCCTAGAATTTCCGCATGTGTTAGCAGTAATTATTTGAAATTGGTCTGTAATATTATATTCATGTTGGACCTGTAAACTTAATATTTTAAGTCTGTTTGATGGATTGGATGAGGGAGCTGAGCTCCCATTTATTATTATGTTGATGAGTATGTGGAGGGTGAGCTGAGCTCCCCAATGGATTGTTTATTGTGTTTACAGGTGGGTGAGTGAAAACTCCCGTTGGAAAGTCCATTTTATGGCCGGACTCTGTCCGTTTGTTTTCTTGATATTGGGCCCAAATGGGCCTTAGAGTTGGGTTAATGAATAGTTAAGGCTTACTACGGGCCTCGGGGGCTTTAGGCTGGCCCAGGTCCTAGTGCCGGTCCGGCCCATAGGTTGGGTCGTGACATTCTTCATAGGTCATAGGATCATCACCATGATCAAATTCCTCATGAACAAACAACTCTTGTTTATTTTCATGAAGAAAACTATATCTATCTAGTGGACGAGATATTCTAGTTGACCTTCAAGGTTGTATTATGGATATACCATTAATAAGTTGAGGTTGACTGGTTGGATTAACATTCATTTGGTCTGTTGGTTTATTGGAATTCTCTAATTCCAATTCTGTCTACCTTCCTTTGCCACTCTTTGAATAAACTCCTTTTTAAGAAATATGGCATCTCGGCTTATTACAACTCTTTGTGATGAAGGGGAGATAAAAATAATATCCAAAACTATCTTTTATATATCCAACAAACTGTCACTTTTCAGATTTAGTTTTCAATTTTTCAGTCTTTAGCTTTTTAATGTAAGCTAGACAACCCCAAATCTTAACATGCTTAAGACCTGGCTATTTTTCATGCCATAACTCATACGGGGTGGAAGAGACTAATTTGGAAGGAACTCTGTTAATATTCTAATAAGGTACGGTTCCTCCTTTTTGACACACCATTTAATTTGGTGATCCTGGAGGAGTCAATTGAGAAATAATGTCGTGTTTCTTTAAGAACTCATCAAACTCAGTACTCAAGCATTCTCCTTTTCAATCTGATCGTAGAGTTTTAATACTTTTTCCTGTTTGATTTTCTACTTCTGATTTAAATTCTTTAAACTTTTCAAAGGATTCATGTTTGTATTTCATTAAATACAAATACTCATACCTAGATTTATCATCGATAAAGGTAATAAAGTAGTGATAACCTCCTCTTGCCATTTCTTTAAATGGGCTGCATAAATCACTATGTACCAGCTCCAAAATGTCTTTAGCTCTTAGTCATTGTCCTACAAAGGGGGATTTAGTCATTTTGCCTTGAAGGCACGATTCACAAAATGGAGTACGTTCAGAACCCAATGGAGACAAAATTCTCATTTTCTCCAATTTTATAATCTTATCATCTGCAACATGACCTAATCTCAAGTGCCAAATATGTTTTGGACTTGATTTAGTTTCAGTTATGGCATTAAATTCAATTTGATTGCTTGCACTGGTTTTGTATTTATCATTATTATCCAAAAAATAAAGTCCATCATGTAAACTACCCATGTCAATAATTTTATTTCCAAAATAAATATTGCATACATCATCTATGAATCAAAATTCATATCTATTTCTAGTCAAACTAGATACAGAAATAATGTTTTTGAAAATATTAGGTACATATAATACATGATCTAAATATAAAACATATCCTTTTAGATATAAATATTTAGATCCTATGGCTAAGGCTGTAACCATTGCTCTATTGCCAATGCGGAGTCTAACATCCTATGAATCTAGCCACTCACTGCTTACTAGTTCCTGCATATCAAAACATATGTGAGAACTCACACCAGTATCTAAAACCTAAGCTGTAGATGAGATATGAGTATTACTAGAATCTAAATAACAAGAAATATATATACCTTCAGAAGGTTTATCCTTCTTGTTCTTCACAGACTCTAAATACTCAAGGTAATTCCTCTTCTAATGCCTTTCTTTTTAACAATGGAAACATTTTCCTTTGTCTGAAATAGCCTCAGTTTTCTTTTTCTTCTTTTTGGTTATTTTCCAGATAGATCTGGAACAGAAGGTTTCTTTTTCTTATTACATTTCTTCTTCTTTTTGGACTTTCCAATAGAAGAAGAAGAGGCAACTAAAGTAACCTCTTTTCCTTTGTTTCCTAGCATGTTCTTTTGGGTTATTACTAACAGGTTCAATAACCCAGCTAGAGTGCATTCCTGTTTAGTCATGTGAAAATTTGTAATGAAAGATCCAAATGACTCAGGCAATGATTGAAGGATCAAATCTATTTGCAAATGGAAGTCCATGGAAAAATCAAGATCCTCCTACTGTTCAATAAGCCGAATCATCTTATGCACATGGTCTCTCACATTTTGTCCCTTAGTCATCCTCATTCTAAACAGCTATTTAGATATCTCATATCTAGCACGTTTGTTATGCTCACCATACAACTCTTGCAAGTGAGTGAGGATGTCTGATGCACTTTGCATTTTTTTTATGCTGCTTCTGCAATTCATTTGTCATAGAAGTAAGCATATAGCATCTAGCCCTAAGATCATGCTCTTTCCATCTATCTAAAGTTTCTTATTCTTCCTGGGAAGCCCCTGCAGGTAAGGGACCAGGAATCCTTGAATCAAGAACATATCCTATAGGTTCTAAATTCAGAACAAGCTTTAGATTTCTCAACCAATCAGAAAAATTGGGACCAGTAAGCCTATTGTGGTCAAGTATGCCTGCTGGGACGTTAGATGTTTGTGGTTGAGTGATCATTTTATCATATTTAAAACTGTAGAAAATGACAAGATTCAAATTAATATATTATATCATGTATATTAACCAAAATGATCATGGTCTTTTAATCAAATTGATCCTCCTACTAATTTGATGAATACTACACTTTCAAAATAGGAAACAGAAATCCTAGTTAGAATGTATTTCTAGTGGGTGATTGAATTCTTATAAATTGTCATTCATCCTCAAGCACATCTATTATTGGAATCACAACAACTTATAAGTGAATAACTCTTTACTCATCACATCACATGTGAGATTCAATCATTTATTTGGCCCCCAATGCTTAAGAGCTCAGGTATATCCACTCTTGGTTTATCTTGTATTAGTTAAGTTGAGCCCACCAAGCTAACAAGTGTGCAAATCTAAACCTTAATGACCTCAGGTACATCCATTCTTGGCCACCAAAGTATTTACATACTCACAACATCTCATGTTTAATAATAATCTTGAGAAAATCTCTTAAATCAAATACATCATTCCTATGTAACCATAATCAACAATGCAAATATTAAAAATTTCTCAAATAATTGCCTTAGTGGAGGGCCATGATGCAATTTCCTAAATTACACAATTACCAACTTAATTATTTTGTTAGAAGATTTTCTTGGCCGACCTAATTACTATTCGATCTCACTTTGCACATTAACCATTTTCATGTATGTCACACACACGTCATGAATATACATATCAAACATACATACATTCATACAGTAGTAATGTAAGAGGCATGATCATGGACTATTCTATGGGAATTCAATCCTAGCCACAAAGATTGAATTCAGGGCATCCTAGGTCACATTCATCTATTTGCAGCTTGTTTATAGTTCTTCAATTCTTGAAGTGTTGTGCTCCCACTGATCTCTATCAATGTATCAAGTTCCATTTGTTCTTGTAAGACCACCAGGCCAATTACATCTCATATACCAAGATGAAATTACAATGAAATTGAGTATGTAAGCTCAAATAAATAAATTACAACCTAAGAAACCTATCACAACAACTTATGATACAGCCCTTGTAAAAATTAAAATAATTATTACATGTCCAGAGAAAATATTAGAAACAAAATCACATTGGTCTCCTAAAGTCCATGATTACCCTTCATGCCAATATCTATACATTCATCACATGAATATACATTTAATTCTAAATATCACATATTCAAAATTAAATCTAATCACATATGAATCACATTCATAATCATGTTATATTCAGTTTTGGGACTTGGATTAAACATTTTAATTATCAAGAAAATTAATACAAGTTCAGAAAATACCTTGATTACATCAATAGCCTTATGGACTTTCTACCTTGGCATAATGGTGCTTCACTCAAAATTTATGGCTTTTCTTGGTATCGAATGGTCTTAAACATCATCATATGCATGTCCAAAACCATTAAACAAGCTAACTCAAAAAAATAAAATTATTTACAAAATTCTCAATTTTGGCTGAACCAAACCTGGACATGGTTTCACCATGGCTAGTTTGATTCCAACAATTTTCCTTCGAGTTTTACTCACTTCCAATTGCATCCCATGCAAGTTGTAAATGTCCCAAACTGCCTATAATATGAATTTATGTTCCTAATGGCAAATTAGGGTGGCTATGATATCAATTAAAAGAGGAATTGCACCAATTGCAAGAACAATTCATCAATAGGTGCAAGTATTAGCCAATTGAAAGAGGAATTGCACTAATTGCAAGAACAAATCATCAATAGGTGCAAGTATTAGCAATTTAAAATTTTTTATAACCTAGGATTTCATACATCATGCAATCATATTGAGCTATTAAAAAATACATAATTTAGTCATACTAAATCATGTTTTAAATGTTAATCAAGCCAAATTGCCATTAGAAAACATTTTTCCCATAATTAACAAGTTAGGGTCTTAGAGAATTTCTTACCAAATAGGAACAGAATCAAATTCGTAACACCTTATTTGGGAAGCTAGGCCTCCAATTGTTGACCTTCTAGCATGTCCACACAAGCTCCTTTATCAAAGCTTTTTGATCAACTAAAAAACGCTCTTTCTTCTTCCTTGTGGTTTGGCCAGCAACTTGGAAGAGAGGAAGAGTATGTTGTTTTTAAGTTTTCTCTCTTTTAAAGTGGTGAGAAACACTTTTTCACTTATAATTCAAGATTAATAACACTTGGTGTTCTTGAATTTTTATCTCAAGGATGAAGATAAAACTAAAGAGAGGGAGAGGAAGAATGGCTGATTAATGGGATGAAGAAGATGAATTAATTTCTCTCTTATCCCATTATAAATATCTTGACTTTATATTTAATATTGGCTAACAAATGCTCATTTCTAATTGGATAATCAAAAGTGTTGTTCCCATCTAATTGGTGCACTTGTCAATGCTTAATATTAATAATAAAATTAAGACTTGATTAATCAATATTAATTACACCATTTAATTAATTAATCAACTATTAATTAATTAAATTTTTTTCTCAAGTTTGACCAAGTTAACATGGTCAAAGTTTGACAAGTCAAAATTCATCTTCTTTCTTATGTTAATTTTTAAGTTTATATTTAAACACTTTAAATATTAACTTGAATACTTTCATTGATAAATTTAATTTCAAGTCATACTAGGGACTTTACAATCTAATTGCAAACTAACTAATTAATTAATTAATTAATTTAATTAATTTAATTAATTAATTAATTAATTAATTAAATAGTTTAATTAATTAATTAAATTAATTTTGCTTTGATCACTTTGCTCTTATGTGTGTGACTTACTAGGTTCATTATTAATTGGCAATGAGAGTAATGTTAACTTCTTAATATTATTAGAAACATTCCAAACTCAAAATGAAAATTCTTTTTCATTCAAGTTCTCATGAGTTATAGTTAACATATAGCATTATGTGCTATGTCTACCCAATTAATTATGAATTAATTCTGTAATTCATGAACCTTAGATCATACATACCATACATTAGAATCTCTCTGTTACAAAATCCTAATTCGAGCTGGAGTCATGGTTTATGTCAAATTAAAATTGTATTGAATCATATGTTCTCTTTTGATTATAATTCTTGATTAATAAGACTTGCTTATCAAAAACTCTTTTCTGACTAAGTCTATCTATTATGGTCAGGAACTTGAATTATCAAGAACAATCAAATGAACATAGGATTTTATCCCTCTTTACTTAAGGTAACGGATCCCACCTTCACTAATACCCATCTCCATATATAACTAGTCGGAGCCAACATATGCCCATATACTTATACTTAGTATAAGTAAGAAAACAGTATTAAACTCAAACCACCTATATACAAGATAATCTTGTTATCTCAAATCAAGGGATTATATACATTATTATGATCTAGATGACTTTGTATTGACAAGAGTAAACTCCGTGTATAAGTTATCTTGTGTCACTAGTTTGGCCTATTTATCATATAAGTGCCCACTATATTTGTCATATGGTATAAGACTCACCATTTCATCCTATTAGTATCTCATACTAATCCATGAAAACAAACACAAGTGGCAATCTTTCTGGATAAGTCATGCCCAATGAAGTATCTTAGATTGTGAACTAAATTTATAATACTTATACTAGATAATTCTGTCACTCATATTCTCAACAATTTAAGAATAGAACATCTAACAAGATATTAAAGAGCCTTTTCAAATTAAATTTAAAGCATTTGAATATAAATGAAAAGAATAATTTCTATTAAATGATAATAATTATTTATATGATACAGTACAATGTTATGCTCTAGGGCATATTACTAACAAAATTTCCCTTGACAACTACTAGAGTGCAACAATCTAAAGAATTTTGAGAGAAATATGTTTAATTTAGAAAGTGTTTAGCTTAACTTATGAAAATCAACTTATAAGTAGCTAGTGTTTAGAAGTTAATTTGAACTTATTAACATTTGAAATTTTAAATAGCTAGTATTTGGTTAAAGTGCCTATACAAGTAACTGATAAAAAATTAATTTGTTTAGTAAAAAATAGTTTATAAACACATCTATTATTAAAATGAAAAAATGATATTAAATGAAATTTATGATGAAATTTTAAAAATTAAATTGATAAATATCACACGCAGTCACTCAACTTTCCTAGTGATTTATAAAAGTCATTGAATTTTAATTTCTTTCACAAAACTCATTGATTTCAATTGATTTCATGAAAGTTACTGTGATTAGAAATTAAAGGTTTATAGGTTAACTTGTTAATCCGTCAATTATTTTACAAATAAAACTATCTTGTTTTATTAATTTCTTAAAAAAATAAAAATATGATACATAAAACGTATTTAGCTACCCCTCTTGCCGTCAAATCCCTCTCCTTTTTTTTTTATTTATTCTCTCTCAATAATCAATATTAGATAATTTTACTTATAAAATAATTAACATGTTAGCATATTAACTTGAAAATTTTTAATTTTTTATCACAGTAACTTCTATGAAATTAAATTGAATTCAGTGAATTATTTTAAAAATTAAAGTTCAATGACTTTAATAAAAAATTTATAATGTTAAGTGATTATATATGATAATTACTTACTTAAATAAGAATAATATAATAAAATATTTAATTGAATTAATTTTAAACACAAATGAAAAACTGAGTCACCTGATTTATCTTTTTAACTTATAAATTTAATTTATAAATTTAAAAATTATAATAAATAAAGAGTTTGCAAACATCCTCTAAGCTTGATATGGCGGGGGAGATCAAACTATCAATTTATATTTTTGATTGCACTGCACAAGGCTTACGCCAGGGCAATGACAATTACATAAAGCAATCACAAAATTGGCAGTCGTCAATAACCAAAACCGCCATATATCAACGTGGCGAGAGTTCTATTTTTTTTGTTTTTTTGATTATATTTTTTTTCAACAACGCACATGTCAGGGATCCAGAAAATATGGGTCTATGGAAATATTTTCTTTTATTTAATTTTCCTATTGACCAGAGGGGAAATTTCCAAGCCGCTTCTCCTAGAAACACTTTGAAATTTATTAGGTATAGTTCAACTATAAATACTAGCATGCTGTTGCCTGATCAGTTTCATGTTAACCTCTTCTTCTTTATCATTTCTTGAAGCTCAACTTAGTTAATTTTTGTAACAATGGCAGAGGAAGTGGTCTTATTGGATTTGTGGGTTAGTCCTTACGCAGCCAGGGTGAAAATTGCCCTGGCTGAGAAGGGAATAGAGTATGAGTCCAAGGAAGAGGATTTGAGCAACAAGAGCTCACTGCTTTTAGAAATGAACCCTGTCTATAAGAAAGTCCCGGTCTTGATACATAAGGGGAAACCCATATCTGAATCACGGATCATAGTTCAATACATAGATGAGCTCTGGAATCACAAGTCTCCTTTGCTGCCTTCTGACCCTTACGCGAGAGCTCATGCCCGGTTTTGGGCTGATTTTGTTGATCAAAAGGCGAGTCCATCTCTTAACTTGTTGCTTCATTATTTTATCCAAGTTCTTCTCTTAAATAATTAATTTTATTATATGATGTAGATCCAAGGTACCATGTACAGGCTTTTTGAGGCAGCAAGCAGTGAAAGCAGAGAAGCAGCAGAGAAGGAACTCATTGAAGACTTTAAAGTGATGGAAGGTGAGCTTGGGAAGAAGCCCTACTTCGGAGGAGAGACGTTCGGGTTTGTAGATATTGCTTTCATTCCCTCCTATAGATACTATTATGGCCATGAGACCTTGGGAAACTTTAACCTAGTGGAAGAGCTTCCCAAGCTCGCAGCATGGGTCAAGAGATGCTTGCAAAGGGAGAGTGTGTCCAAGTCCTTGCATGACCCCAACAAGGTCTATGAATTTATTTCGGAACTACGTAAGAAGAGGGGATTAGAATGAATTTGAAATTAATTATAATTTTCAAATTATGGCCATCAATACCTCACTGGTTGTGGGGGTTGTGCTCGTTCGGGTTGGAGTCTTCGCGTCGTTTGACTCGTCATCTAGCTAGCGTTTTTCTTGGATTTTAGCCTTTGGGCCTTTATTGGGTTTTGAGTTACTGGGTACTGGTTATGTATTTTTATCTTGCTTGTTCGGCCTTCGGCCTTGTAAGCCTTCTACTATCAATGAAATCCTATTTACCTCTGAAAAAAAAAATTATATATATATATATATATATATATATATCAAATTCAAATTCTATTGAGTGCAATTAAAAAAAAAAGGATAAATGGGCGTACTGACCCAACTCAATATAAAAAAAAAAAAAAAAATTATTTATATATGTTATTAAGAAAAGTAAAGAAAGAGAAGTAAGCAGAGCGCTGGGTCAGTTGGGAAATTTCAATGTAGACATCTAGGTTTTAGGGAAGTTAGTCTAAAAGTCTAAACTAACGACCAACACATTACTTTTCGTGTCCTCATGGAATGGCCGCGTCTGCCCACTAAAAAGGGATAAATTTGAATAATTATTTTTAAATTTATATGTTTATAATATTATAATTTTTAAACTTTAAAATGTAACATAAAATTTTTTAATTTTTTAAATTTTATACAATAAAATCTTTTTAACTTTCAATTATTAATTTTTTAATTAAAAATCGATATAAATGGCTACTGTATAGCTCTTAATTAATATTTCTCTCTCATTTCTTATTCAAATTATAAAATTATTTTCTCTGTTCTGAAACCCCATACTTCTACCAAATGAAGAATATGATGGTGATGAATCGCTCCCTAACTTAACCATTTTCACCTAGCAAGGCTTAGCTCTGTTGATTAATTGCATAACTTAAATTTAATTCTGTTAGACAAATTTCTTTTTTTTTTTTTAACTATAAAAAATAAAGGCTCTTCGAATATGATGATCATAGCTACTTTAAGTTTGAAGTTCGGAGTCATTTATTGATATTCTTAATTTAACTAAATCTCATATAAAAAGATATGTTATTAAACTTGAGGTAGCATTCAATGAGATGAATTATTATATAATTTGTCATCACTTTTTATTACACTTTCAAATAGAGATAATATTTAATTATTATAAAATAAAAA
This sequence comes from Hevea brasiliensis, assembly GCF_030052815.1. NCBI lineage: Eukaryota > Viridiplantae > Streptophyta > Magnoliopsida > Malpighiales > Euphorbiaceae > Hevea > Hevea brasiliensis. Next base: position 83,204,771 of record NC_079503.1, read on the forward strand.
ATTTAACTAAATAAAATAAAATCATCTCATAAATTAACTATCAAATTATCACGCACGGTGATACCAACAAATTCTAAAACTTTGATTATTATTATTGATTTTAGTGCATTGAGCAATGTAGGTGAACATTCACATCTGCTCACATTTGGACTCTTCAGCATTGAATAATATGTGTGTGTGTGTGTGGACATTTATGTAGGTGCATGTATAAACTCCTTTTATTCATCTTTCTGGATGTGATTGTAATTGCATTAATTAAATTCATTTTGCATCAAAGTGTATTATAAACTGTAATTCGAATTTATGTTGATTTTCATGTTAATAGATTGTGAAAGTAAATAATTTTTTTTTTAATTTAAGTTTATATTATAATTTTTATTTTGAAAAATTTTAATTAAATTTCAAATTAAAAATTTTAATTTATTTTATAATTGAAGAAATAATTAAAATAGAATCATCAAATTAAGAAGCTAATAAATTATAAGATTTTAAATGAAATCAATTACTTCTAAAATTAGTGTATTTAATTGATTTATATCAAAATTTGATTATTTAGGCCTTGTTTGTTTAAAAATATAATTTATTTATGAAAAATATTTTATAAAAAATTAATTGATTTATTAAAAAATAGATTAAATTTATAAATTATTTTTTTTATTTTTTTTATTTTAATCGAATTCTACGCACTCTAGTAAACTGTATTAAATTAAAATAATTATGTATAATAATTATTTTCGAATCTGATTCGACTCATCTTTTACTCAATTAATTTTTTTTTTAAATTGTGCTGGGCAGAGATAAGAGAAAATCTCCCTTCTAACCTGCTTCAATAATAATATATTATTAATTTTTATAAAAAAAATTAATTTTATACAGTTAAATATTATAATTTTAATAAAAAAATCTAAACTTATAATTTTATTTTAATTAATAAATTTATATTATACAATAATAAATTAAAATAAAAAGCAAAACCACTAAAGAAAAATCCAACCCCAAGGACAGGGCAGCGATCCCACTTCCAGTCATCCGTTGTCGTTCTTAAGAGAAAAATATAAGGATGGAGGGATCTAACCGAATAAATATTTATAGAATGGCGGAGAAAAAAAGAAATATGAGGGCGTGGGTCCGCGTAGAACACCTGTTTTTTCATGGCTTGTCTTCGGAAACTGATTGCAATGAATGAGATAATAATGCAAACCAGAGATCCGAGAAATTTTAAAATACAACTATGTACAATAAAAGTCTAAATTTACCCATTTTTGCTGGTGTGGGTTGGCTATTAGCTATTGAGTTAACTATGATGACTTGTTAATAATTGGGTTTGGTACAAGTAGTTTGATGTAAATAAGATTAATCATGAGGTTAGAGATACCTGTGAAATATCCCAAAAATATTAAGGTCACCTGTGACCTTCAATGCAGCATAGAGGGATACAGATACAACAACACAGCTTTAATTGCTGCCAAAAACTTACCCACCACCATAAATAAATGATTTAGCTTTGAATTGTTGTAAAAAGATTTTCCCCAGATAGGACAGTTGGGCCTCCTACCTCCTGTTAAAACTTCATGAACACAATCATAAGCAGGTGGCAGTGACCCCATCTGAAAGTCAATAAAGTGAACGTTCTTGATCATAAATTCATGTTGTACCTTCACTTTTGACCGTTCGATTGATTAAGTACTCTTTAAAATCTGGCGGTAAATTAACGGTTGCACAGTTGCTTTTTTTGGGGAGAACAGTTGTGGTTATCAATTGCTTGTTGGAAAGAGAAGATTGTTGTGATTTGAAAATCTGAACATCCAAAGTGGGACCCAAGCCCATGGATTGTCTCAAGGAGGAATTTTAGAGAGGACCAAAAGGCTAATTCAGTTCTTTGGTCTTATCATGCAAAATTTCTACTAATTGTCTGCAACAATTCTTTGCAACTGTTAACACCCTTGTATTTCTTTTTCTTTGTGGGAGCTCTAGACATCCATGGCAACAGAGGTAATAGCCATTCTTCTTTCTTGTGTCAGCTATTGTGCAGATTCTTGATTTTGCATGTGCAAATTTATGAGTTTTTCTTGTGGTTCTTTTGAATTATTCTTCTGGGGGAATTCTATTTTGGCATTTTGCCTTTCTTGGGTTGGAATAGGAACTGATGCCTCTGTTTGAATCTCTGGTTAATTTTTGTTACTATTTGATTGTTTTGTAAGCAAAGTGTTTCTCCTTAAGGGTATGGGGGTGAGATTTTCCTGATATGGAAATTTCTAATTATTTCCTCAATGGGTATAACCGCATAAGGTGTTCAATAACTCTTGAATTGGTGGCTTACTTGGGATTTGAGGGATACACTCAACTGCAAAATTTATGATCAAAATATGTCGCTTAAGTGTTTGGTAGAAGTAGGTGGCTTCATTTTATGGTTACTGTGACTCTTGTTTGATCTGTGTTTTTGGCTGCTACTTCCACAAAAACAAGGGAATGGGAGGGATGAGAGAAGGAAAAGAGAGAATTGACTTCTGATTGTGGCCAAATGCAGTAATCCATGTTTATCAGAAAGCAGTAAATTTGCACCATTGTGCTTCTTTAGGTTTTGTTAAATATACAGATAGTAACTGTGTAGGTTTTTCTGTTGTAAGCTAAATTGAGAATTGTACTGTGGGATTTAGAATTTTCCTATGAATATAAATTATGAGAGAGCTAATTTTCTGTAAGTTGAGAAAGGTCTCATTTATTTAAATTTATGAGAAACCGAGAAACATAATCTCCTGTAGAATCAGTAAATCTCCCAGAAGAATTGCCCTTTTCTTACATTGATCTGCGCTTTGTAAGTTAATATGAAAAACTAAGAAAATTACTGGTCTTTCTTTGTAAATCAAAGATACTTTCATGCATAACTTTGCTCTTTGATTGGGAAGAAAGTTTTTCCAGAATGCAGATAGAAGTACCCGTTTAGTATTGAGCTTTATGTTCTGCACAAAAGGAGTAGATAATGTGCATATTTCCTTATTCTCTTGTTGGTCAACTGTGCACTGGAGGGGAGCTGATCTCCCCTGTTGCGGAAACTATGATTCTTATGACAACCTTTTAGCATAATCCACAATTCCAGATTGATCCAGAACTTCCCATTTTCATTTGATTTTCTTCAGCTATGAATTCAAGATTCAGGCCAGCTGATAAAAACATCAGTAATGTTTGATTGGCTATATATTGAGGGTTAATTTGAAGTTACCAATACCTGCTCTGTGTTAATTAATGGTCCTTCCAGGAAAACGAGACATCCAATGGATGGCCACTTGGGCTACAGATCATGACCATAAGACTTCGAGTGATGGAAAGCATACAGGCTGCTCCAGCTGAATCATATTCCCCTGGACACTTGCGCTTGCCCACTTTTTCCTCTTTCTCATCCTCCAACCTTGACACTGAGGTGAACTGACTACTTCTCTTTCACCAATTTTCACCATTCCTCTTTTATAAGTGTATTCTATTAGCTCACGTTTAAAAGGAATTTTACAGTTAGAACTGCATCTTCCTAGCAAAGAATGATTTGTATGTAACTTGCAATGTTTGCTTTTGACCATGAAATCATCAATGCTACCCATTCCTCTAGGTAGGCCTATTACAGTTGCTAGTAAGACACAGACCTTGCTAATATGTGAACTCTTTAACAATGAAGAAAGCCTTAAAAAGTCTTTTCCAGATCCAAACGTTGGCTCTGCCCCTTGCTTCCTTCATCCAATCTATAGTTTGATGGTGGTGCTTTGCTTGATAGACGTGAGATAGCAAGAAATCAAGGAAGTCTTATGCCTCTCTATCTTCAGAATTAGTTCTTTCATCTCTCCATAGGACATTAGTCAAGACTGACAAAAAAGAAATCAGTGAAATTTTCATGTTGCAGACTTGTTTCCCCTTCTGCTGGATGGACCTGTCTTTCCAAATTTCTTGCTTTTATGAGGATTTAATTTGAACTTTAAACCAATTCACAGGACATGTGAGCAGTGCTGTAACTGCTAAAGCTTTTTTTATAAAACTATGAAGGCAATCAGAACAGCCTTTGCAATTTATTTTTTTAGAACTAGTTCTCATGCCAAAATCTATTTTATTTCTGTGAGTTCAACCAGTCTACAGCATCCTTCTTCCAAGACAATAGCATGTCACTGGGCCGGCTAATTGGCATTCGACCAGGCAAAGGCAATGGAGACTTGTACTGGCCGAGCAGAATTTGCTTAGACGAACGAGAAAGGAGATCAGTAAGGACAGTGAGCTCTGAAGTTTCCAGAGGACAAAGACCAGAAATGGCACAAGGAATTTGCATTCCTCTACTAGTTGGCACCCTAGAAAAGATGAGCAAAAGCAAGAGCAAGACAAGACAATGAATTTTTAGCGGTGAGGCATTAGAAGGGAATAAACATCATTGACATGTATCATTTTCTAATGTCTTCTGTTCTGTTATTTTCTATATTTTAGAAAGATCCACTGTAAATTGAACTGTTAATGTTCTAATTCACATCCAATAGAGCATTGTTATGTTTCTTCCTGGAGAACCTGGTTTTTTTTAGCATTCTTTTTCTAAAGGCCAATTGCGCAAAAAAATCTAAAGGTTTGTTAAATTATAATTATAGCAATTTTTTTTTTTAATTTTGAGTATTATAGTCGAATATTAATTAGTTGTCATAATTATAGTTAAAGGCGTGAATTAAATTTAGAAAAATTAATAATAAATTATAATAGAGTTCATGAAGTTTTATTTGATTAACAAAATGGTTCATTGATTTAAATTTTTATTTATTATATAATGAATAAATATTTTTATTTATTATATAATGAATAAATATTTTTATTTATTATATAAAATATATTTTAAATTTATTTTTAATTAAAATTTTATAAAAAAATATTTTTATTAATTAAAATTAATATAATTATCTTTTAAATTAGGCATATATATATATATATATATTAAAAAATGAAATTTAAAAATAAATTTGTACTATTTTACTAAGTAAATTTGAGAAAAATATACAATTGAAAATAATGTATCCCACGTAAATTATGATATCTATTAAATAAAATACATATTGGGAATTAATTAGAGTGAATTATATATTAGACTAATGATCAATAAATTTTTAATTATAAATAATTTTTTTTATTTTAATTGTAGAACAAATTAATTACAAAATTAAAATCTCAAAAAAAATAACTATAATAATTAATAATAGATCATAAAATTATAAACATAAAAAAATTTTGTCACAAATTTTCATTTAAATATATTTCATTTATTATTACTTAGATATTTCACAATTTATACTAAAAAAAGTGTTAAAAATGATTATTATAATTAAAAAAAAAAAAAAAAAAAAGCCTATAGGTAGCTTAAATGAATGAAAGGTGGCTGACCTACTAAGATGTAAGAGAGTTATGCCTTGCACTCAGTTGAACAATTTTCAGCTAGTCCCATGCTTTGCATTCTTATTTCTGTAGTAATCTGTTGCCTCGTCATTGTACCCTTCCTTTCGAGTAATTAATATGAAAGAAAAAAAATTTAATTAAATTCTCACATAATAATATAATTTTTACTATATTATTTAAAAATAAATTTATTTTTTAAATTAAAAAATTAAAATAATTATAAAAATAAATTAATTTTTTTATAAATTTCTAATTTTCAAATCAAATGATATGAAGTAAAATTAACCATAAATTTATGTTATAAATATTAAATGCAGTAAATATATACAATTAATTTTTTATCGAAAATAAAAACGCATGCATGCAGATTTTGAGAAAGCACACATTCACACATTTTTTTTTACAGTAAATTATTTTTTACTAATTTACATAATTATTTATGCTAAATAATGATGAGAAGATGCCACCACCAGAACCACTTCTATTGTTCAAAGGTCCGATTACAAGAGTAAAAGCAAGGGAGTTTCAAAACTTAGTTAGTAGACTTTAGAGGCGCCAAGAGGAGCATATTGGACTTGGGCTTGAGCCTTTGAAGGACAAATAGATTAGCTTCACATAATTAGACCTTGGAGCCTAGCCTCTAGAATATTCTATTTTTGTTTCTTTATGCCATGTGATAGATTAATTATTTGTAACTCATATAAATACTTGTCTTCTACATCAAATATGGATAGTTAAGATCAAATCTTGAGAGAGTATTGATTTTCGACTATCGCCGTTAATTATAGTTTTATGATTTCTTCCTTATTTCTTGAATAGAACTTGGACTTAAGCAAATTGACTATTTGCTTATTTTATCTTTATAATCAAGGTGCAGCTTAGCTACTATTGTGTCTTGATTGGTTATCAATTCTCTAGCCTAGCTACTATTATGTCTTGATTGATTATCAATTCTACCTTGTTTATTCATAAAATATCTAATTTCATCTTTAGATGTTATGTCTCTAATCTAAATATAGGGGGTGTTCATCATTTGGTATCAGAGCAATTGGGCATCAAACAATGTATTCATCCTTATATCTACTCTTTTAATTTCTGCCTAGAATCCTTCATTCACTCTTTGTTTGTTTTTCATCATAATAGCATTAGGCTAAAGTGATTTTTCTAGGATTTATTATAGTAGCTTTAAATCTATCTGAATTTTTCATGTGTTTGGTTGAATATTTCTTGTTTCCTCAGTGATTTTTCATTCAAATCTGACATTAATATATCATAGCCGAACACTCTACATTGGGTTTTAGATTTGATTTTTGCTTGAAATTGAGTTTTTGTTGTGTTTATCTTTGGGTTGCAATCATTCAAGCTAATCTGTTTGTTTTTGCTATCTTTTACCTCTTTAATTTGAATATCAAGCTTGAGAAAATTATTGATGATGCATCTGATGATTAAGAATTGATATTGGTTGTTGGATTGAATTAAAATTTGAGTTTGAACAAAAATAGGTGTTGTTTGATTGTGTTTGGTTCATGATTGTTGCTATTTGGCTGGAATTGGAAAATTGTGATAAGTTGCTTGCATTGATTTCTAGAGTTACACTTAGCTACTAATCTTGAAATTTAATCTGTGATATTTTGAGGTATTTGGAACGTCACATATCAATTTTGGGGGGTAGATGATGCTATTTGGCTGTTGAATCAAATTTTACTCATAAACCGGCCAATTTTTGGTTCATATAGCAAACCTGCCCAGAAAAAACTAAAAATTTTCTCACTATTTAGAAACTATCTTAGTAGCCTTCAGATAAAATTTTAGCTCAAAATTTCATCATTTGGTTTGGAAACAAAATTTTTGACACAAACTGGTTATTTTCTGGTTTATATAGTAAACCCATCTAGAAAAATCTCAAAATTTTTTCATTATTTAGATACTATCTCAGTAGTCTTTAGATAAAATTTCACCTCAAAATTTCATCATTTGTGTTGGAAATAAAATTTTTTGACACAAACCAAATATTTTCTGGTTTACATGGCAAACCCTCCCAGAAAATTCTGAAATTTTACCAGCAGTTAGTCAATTTTGAGATAGGTTTGTCTACAAAATTTCAAGGCAAAATTATTCATTTGACTAATGAACTGAATTATTACATCTTGTAGTGAAATGGTGCTATTGTTGAAAGTTGTGTGACTTGGCTATAATTTCTAGGATTTTGGTTTGATGTTTGATCCTTAGATTATTAGTTTTTCCAGTTTACAAAATCTTTTCACTTATATTAATTGCTTTAATTTTAAAGTCTTCTTTTCTTTGATTTTGTGTCTCATTGCATATTTTTATTTACGTCTTGTTTCATCTCGTTCTTGAATATTTTGATAAAGTTTGTGAGTGTTTTGTTTGTTTTGTGTTTGGGTTCTTAAAAGAAGCAAAGGAAGGAATTTGAGTGGCAAAAGGTAAGAGTGGTGAGTGCATAAGAGGGTAAAAGCCTAATTGTGTGCTAAACAATTGAGAGGGTGAGCCATTTATTTTCTAACCTTGTTTTTTTTGTAGCAAAATGGAACAAAACACAAGTAGTAGTAGTGACTCTGAGGGAAGGAATTCTGAAGATGAAAGGGTTTATAAGGAGGCTATGGCACAATAATTTGAGAGACTTTCTCTCCAAACAGTCACACTCATAATGAAGAATTGCAAACTATGAGAAGAGACTTGAATGAGTTGAAGGGTTTGAGAGCTAATGTGAATAGGATGATGAAATATATGATGGGTAATGAGAGGGAGAACAGAAATAGGAGGGAGGAAGCAGGCGTGCATGTGAGAGATGAAGGTAGAGTTGGAAGAAGAATTCAGGTAGAACCTAGGATGGAGGAGCAAGAAGAGTTGAATTGGTATGATGATGAGTTTGAGGAAGCGTTTGAGTATGGGAACCATCACTTTGATGGTAGGAGATTTTAGCCATCAAAGTGGAGAGGTGTTAGAGGTAGGAGATGAGGAAGACAACTTAGATTTGATGACTATGGTGAGAGAGAGATGCACTAAGGGAGGGTTGATGCCAATGTGGGAAGCATAAATATGAAAATACTTCCTTTTCATGGCAAGGAGGATGCCGAAGCCTATATTGAATGGGAGATGCAAATTGAGATGATTTTTGAGTGCTACAATTACAGTGAGGAGAAGAAAGTTAAGTTAGCAGCAGTTGAGTTCAAAGATTATGCATTGGTTTGGTGGGATCAATTACTTGCAAGGAGGAGAAGACATGGCTTAAGGGGTGTTACTACTTGGGCCGAAATAAAGGAGATCTTAAGGGAAAGGTTTGTGCGGCCACACTATGGAAGAGAGGTGAAGTTGAGGTTGCACCAACTTATCCAAGGAAGTAGGAGTGTGGAGGAGTATTGTAAAGCCATGCAAATTGCCATGATTAGGGCTGAAGTAGAGGAGGATGAAGAGGCCACCATGGTTCGGTTCTTGAATGGGTTAAATACTGACATTGCTTACATGGTTAACTTGCAAAATTATAGAATGGTAGAGCAAATGATGCAAGTAGCTGTAACACCCCTGATTTTTTTATATATTATTATTGGGCTTCGTGTAGGTATCCTCAATTCGCGGAAATTCGACAGTTGTCCGGATCTGTGAATTTCCGGCCAGACAGACCAGCTACCGGAAAAGTCTCCGAATTGGATCGAGGTTTTGGCTACCCCACCATTGTCATGCATCTCGAGCGCGTTCCCGAAGTCGGAATCGGCAAAGGTAAACCCGAACCTTGCTTTTTCGTAATTTTCTAGTGCTTAAATCCATAAAATAATCGTGGTAGCTTAGAAAATTACGATTCTTTTTGCAATAGCTTAGTAATATTTCTAAGGACCGCGGGGCAGAGTTTTATAATTTTTAGAGCTTATTTGAGCAGTTTTTGCAAAAATGATCAATTATAAGGACTAAATTGAAATTTTACATATTGTGATGGATGATTGATTTGGTAGGCCCAGGAGGGGCTGTGTGATGTGATTGAGTTGTGGACATATGGATTGTGAATATAAAAGTGTGTTTTGAGCCCTTTTGCAGGTTGGGTAGGTCCTAGGTATAGGGGAGACTCTGCCGGATTTTCGGCACGACTTAGGACGTATTGGTCTTTTTCTTTGTTTGTATTGAGTCAAATTTATTAAATGATTGTAATAAAATTGTCAGTTGAGCCGGGACAGCCTTCTTCCTCCGCCCAGCCGCCACAGTGATTGTCGTCAAGTCTGTGAGTAGAATATTAATTTTAATTATAATTTCGATATTATTATATGTTCAGCATGCCCATGCATCACTTATATGCATATATTTATGTAGTTAAATTCTAGGCACGATATATGTTGCATTCATAACTGTTGATGTGCCATGGATGTTGTTGTGGTAATTTGGAGCAGTGTGCGTGCGTTGGCGTGCGTGTGATATGGTGTGGACTATGGATAGGGCCAGGCGATCCACGGCTTGAGTAATTCTGGGACCCGATCCTTCGAGGGGTAGTCACGGCTTGAGTAATTCGCTGGGACCCTCGATTTGGTTATTAAGTGGAAGTCCGAGCTTGAGTAATTCGCTGGCACCAGGTTGGATTTAAGAGAGCTGTATAGGGGATCAGCTCCCATATGTTATGATTGATACTACAGGGTGTGTGAGTGCTCCAAATTACCTTTTTGATGTTATGATGTGAAAATGTTGTGTATGTTGCATTTCACTCTACAGGTTGCATTAGTTTCAGATAGTTATAGAGATTATAGTTAAGATTGATATTTTACTCTCTGAGTCGAACGCTCACTCCTGTTCAAAAATTTTTACAGGCCACAGGAGGATATTTTGTTCTGGGTTAACCTGCCTTTTTACCTCGCAGGTTGTTTATCAATATTGTGTAATTTTAATTACTCCTAGAATTTCCGCATGTGTTAGCAGTATTTATTTGAATTTGGTCTGTAATATTTTTATCATGTTGGACCTGTAAACTTAAATATGTTATGCATGTTGATGGATTGGATGAGGAGCTCCCATTTATTTTATGTTGATGAGTATGTGGAGGGTGAGCTGAGCTCCCCAATTGAGTATTTATTGTGTTTACAGGTCGGGTGAGTCAAAAACTCCCCGTTGGAAAGTCCATTTTATGGCCGGACTCTGTCCGTTTGTTTTCTTGAAATTGGGCCCAAATGGGCCTTAGAGTTGGGTTAATGAATAGTTAAGGCTTACTACGGGCCTCGGGGGCTTTAGGCTGGCCCAGGTCCTAGTGCCGGTCCGGCCCATAGGTTGGGTCGTGACAAATGTGGTATCAGAGCTTAGGCTCCAGATTCATAGGGAAAAATTATCTAAGTGTTGGGAAGAGTCTACTAGGAGTCACATGCGGAGTATAGGATTCTGTTTCGTCTTTTCCTGTAATTCTTTGTTTCTAGATTCTACGTTATACCTCGGGAAATATAAGATTACCTCAGTTAGTGTCTTGATTTTCGTGGAGTACATAGAAACATGAAATAGATTTAGCAAACTTATTGAGGTCTACGTTGGAAACACGTACTCCAATAAATACTATATTTTCGTCAATATGGGTTTAAATGGTGTGCCCATTTCGTGCAAGGCACGAGTACATAAAAGTGAGTCTTGAAAGTACAGTTGCCCTAGATAAGGATGAGGATACCATTGCTGGCAGTCATCAGTGGATGGCCCAGACAGAATAAGTTTATGATAATAGAAGATTCAAGAGAGATAAGAGATTAAGTGACCTAGTCTGCCAGGACGTATCGTAGTAACTATATAATATTCTCGATGTCCTGCTCGTAAGTCGCAGACACAGATCGACATGAGATTATTGTGTAGAGCTGCGTACTTCCCTATAGTGCTTATGATGAGGATGTTGCAGGCAGTCTCTGTTTTGGTACAGTAATGCCAGAACAGAGTTCTATATCTGCAAAGGAATTGGGAACTCCTGGTTAGGGATCTAGAGCTAGAATATCGAAGGTCACAGTTGGGTGGTAACTAGAGTCATGGATCAGCCACCTAGCATGAGCTAGAGTTACAGTAAGAGTTGCAAAGTAAAGGTGACACCTATAGAGTGAGACCATCTAGTCTTCGGTATGGAATTTTGGATGGTTTTTGCAGTATGACAAACATTTTGCTTAGAGCTTAGTGAGAATAATATACCTTGTGTGTATCAGTATGGAATGAAGTACAACCCTACTACCTAGAGAATGTCGAAACTATGAATATATGATTTACAGAGCTATGATATGATAAGAGAGACATTAGTTTGACATGGTTTTGGGCAAGGTGGTAAATGTAGTACCTTTGTTGCAGCAAGTTAGGGTATAGTCCTATCTTTTCAGAAGGGATCGAAAGTTATTACTAATAATGGTGACCCACAAAATAGTGCCCCAGATGGGACTGTAGAGTGTGGTAGAGAGTAGTTGGCTCGGGTATCCTGGAGAGGATACAAGTTCCATTATAGGAATCATATATAATCAGATCACGATGGATGTAAATCCTTTGAATTGGATGACGGGTTTGGGTGCCCGAAATCTTAAGTTTTGGAATTGAGTAAACATGGAAAATAATAATAATAATAATAAAAATAATAATAAATAAAATTACTGCAGAATCAGTTCTCGAGGTAGTAAGGGTATGCTGTAAGCTAAAGGATAAGAATAGAAATCATACGATAAAGGTATGATCGCAATTTCTGAGTTCCTTTCTCGACTTCATATTGTTCAAACAAAGAGTATAATCTAATTATAATAGTGTTAAGAGTAATAAATTAGCGAAGATAAATCACAGAAGGCCAGTAGATAGAGAAAGTGTAGAATGAAAATTGGGATAATTGATTACAGATGCAATATAATCTAAGTACCAGTGGGAGTACTAGCTAGAGTGGTCAAAGGACCAAATCTGAGTAGCACAGACATATGATAACGCAATAGAGACTCTGAAACATATAGTTAGCAAGTACAAATTGTTATGTTAGGAAGAAGAATGGAACCAGGGATAGAATAGTCAAGTTCTATTTTGGGCAAGACAAAGGAAATAAATGAAAGGACTACCTAAAGAGCGCATAATAAAAGGAACAAAGTTAAGATATAGGATAGGCTAAGTGTTATTCTTGGCAAGGAGAATGACAAGGATGGAAAATCCAAAATGGGACCACATTAGTGAGAAAAGTGATGGAGGTATGGAATACAATAATAATGAGTAAATGTTAGAAGGTGTGCGATGGTATTGCGGACTACCTAAATAGGTAGAGAAAGAGAAGTTAGTAAGCAGTAAGTTGAATAAAAGTCAGTCTAAGGGATTAAATAGGTATGATGAGAGGAAAAGAATGATAGATAATGACACATAGGTTTTAGGTTAGACTTTTGAGATAGTGAGAAGGTAGTTAGAGGTTCGTTATGAATGTCAGGCAAACATTTTTAGTGTGATCATTATAATCACTTTGCAGTGAAGCAATAACGACAGAGCAACAGTAGGGGTAGAATAAAAAGTGACAAGTATGGATGGTAATAAATCACTAGAAAGTTTAAGGATCAAATTAATGACCATAGATAAGGGTGGAATTAGTATTGGAAGAATCTATTAGCGAGAGAAATCTTCCAGGATTCAACAAGGGTTAAGGGCACAATATAAACGATGATAGATATGAATCATAGGTCGAGTATAAGTAAAGTTAATAAATTATAAAATATTATGTCAGGAAGGACAATGGTACAGTAAAGGGTTCATGCAGATGATACCTTATAGGTAGAGCACAATTGTGCTAGGAGATGATGAAATTTGAAGAGAAAGACTAAGAAACATAGGTTAAACGTTATTATATGGACAATCGGGCGTAGTTGAATATAAAGGATATTTTTCTTTCTTTTCAAGTTTAGCTCGTGTTTTTTATTCCAGAGCGTTATATAAGTAGCAGAGACTGAGGCAAGGAGACCTAGTTATTTGAGATTTTGATAGGCACCAATTCATATACAATTTCCTGATATGAGAATGACAGTAAGTGCATACCTAGTGTTAAGTATGAAAGGACGATCAGAGTAATGACAGGAGTTAAATTGAGTTAGCTACTAAGGCTTGCGACTGTTTTAAACTATGAGCTAGATGAAGTACTATTTATGGATGAGTTTCAATAGATGAAATTGTTGCTGATGGGTAATTTGAGGTTGAAGTTTAGAAAGCTATGGGCAGTATATATGATTATATTAAGGAGAATGAACACGTGAAGTATCTTGTTTGGAATTAAGGCATGACACATATTTCCTACAGCCGTGTTAGTTCAGATGGAACTTATAATTTATGGGGCTCATATTCATCCAGGATAAGCAATTTCCTACTAAGGCTGGTAGGGAATGATAATGTTCTGATAGTTAAGTTGGAAAAAAAGGGGATACAAGAAAAATTTTCTATGGGTAATTATAAGTGTTACATAAGGTGAAGAATGTGCTGGTAGGAGTAAATCATAGGGTTAGAATTCTCGAAGTAATGAAACTAGTAATCAAGATAAGACTAAGAAATAAAAAGAAAGTTAAAGTTGATGATGGGATAGACATCTTTGAAGGAAAAGGTGTAAGGATGAAATAGGACTAAAATTAAGGAATAAGTACAGCAGGTTGAAAAGATACCAACAATACCAAAAATAGGAAAAGGGAAGTGGATAAGATGCAAAGGACAGGAAGAGAGCTAGATAGAGTCAGTTATAATGATGAGGATAAGGAGTGTCTAACCACTGCCTCTGTGTTAACACTACCTATGAGCGGTGAAGGATACACCGCAATCGTGACGCATTCAGAGTTGGCCTAGGTGTGTTTTGATGCAGAATGGAAAAGTAGTGGCTTATGCTTCAAGGCACCAAGAGGCATGAGCGTAACTATCCCACCCATGATTTGGAAATGGCGACTGTAGTCTTTGCACTAAAAATCTGGAGACACTACTTGTATGGTGAAGTGTGCGAGATATACACCGACTATAAGAGTTTGAAGTACATCTTCCAACAGAGGGATTTAAACTTGAGACAGAGGAGATGGATGGAGCTTCTGGAAAACTATGATTGCACCATCCAGTACCACCCTGGGAAGGCCAATGTAGTAGCAAATGCTTTAAGCAGAAAATCTTCCAGCGCTTTGGCACATTTCAGCAGAGAAGAGACCGTTGATTCAGGAAGTACATGAGTTAATGGATCAAGGTTTAATCCTAGATTTTTCAGATGAGGGGGTCTTGTTGGCTCATTTTTCAGTGAGGCCAGACTTGCGAGATAGAGTTAGAGTTTCCCAATACAGAGACCAACAATTAATGAAGATCATAGAAAGAGTACAAAGAAGGTGAAGGTGGTGAGTTTGGATTTGCCAATGATGGTGCCCTAGTGCAAGGTTCTAGGATGTATGTGCCCGATGTGGACAATCTCGTAGATGAAATCATGCGAGAGGCACACTATACATCGCATAATGTCCACCTGTGTTCCACCAAGATGTACCATGATGTGAAAGATAGCTATTGGTGGAATGGCATGAAGAGAGACATAGCAGACTTTGTGTCCAAGTGCTTGACTTGTCAGAAGGTGAAGTTTGAACACCAGAGACCGTCAGGGAAGTTGCAAGAGCTCCTATCCCGTAATGAAAGTGGGAAATGATTTCTATGGATTTTGTGATCGGGTTGCCTGCATCACGCGAGGATATGATTCGATATGGGTAATTGTAGACCGCCTAACCAAATCAGCTCACTTCTTGCCTATGAAGACTACATATTCTGTGGCACAGTATGCCCGGCTCTACATTCGAGAAATAGTCAGATTGCATGGAGTTCCGGCTTCTATAATATCCGATGAGGGCCCCGCTCACTTCTGGTTTTGGAGAAAGTTGCAGGAGGCACTTGGCACACTGCTTGAACTTCAGACGGCTTTCCACCTCAAACAGACGGACAATTGAAGGACAATCCAAACATCTGGAAGACATGCTTCGCATGAGTGTTTTGGATTTTGGAGGTCAATGGGATGAGCACTAGCTTTGGTGGAGTTTGCCTACAACAACGATTATCACTCCAAAGATAGGATGCCACCCTATGAGGCACTATATGGAAGAAAGTGTAGGTCTCCTCTGTGTTGGATGAAAATGGGGAAGCGAAGGTGCATGATGTAGACCTAGTGCAAGACACTTCGTAGATAGTTCCTTTAATCAGGAACGATCAAAACAACTTTTCAAGAGGGCGTAAGAGTTATGCACCCTGACGGAGGGATGTGGAGTTTGCAGGGGCGACTATGTATTCTGAAGGTTTCTCCAATGAAGGGAGTCATGAGATTTGGAAAGAAGGGCAAGTTGGCACCTCGGTATATTGGACCTTTGAGGTTACCGATAGAGTTGGAGCAGCTTGCCTCAGGTTGGAGCTACCACCCAACCTTTCTCACGCTCATCCCGTGTTTCACATCTCCATGCTCAGAAATACATTCTCGATCCTTCTCATGTACTACATCGGATGTAATAGAACTAAAGGAGAACTTGACATTTGAGGAGCAACTCAGTAGCCATAGTGGACTACCAAGTGAGACACTAAGATCAAAACAGATCCCTATAGTTAAGGTTTTGTGGAGGAGCCACGGTGGAAGAGTGCACTGGAGTCGAACGGGACATGCGTAGCAAGTACCCTTTATCTGCTCAATGTGTAACCATGTACTTTATTCGCTTGTGTAAAATTCGAGGACGAATTTTCTGTAAGGGGAAGAATGTAACACCCCGATTTTTATATATTATTATTGGGCTTCGTAGGTATCCTCAATTCATGGAATTCAACAGCTTGTCCGGACTGTGAATTTCCGGCATGCACTACCACTAAAAAAGTCTCCGAATTGGATCGAGGTTTTGGCTACCCCACCATTGTCATGCATCTCGAGCTGCTCAAGTCGGAATCGGCAAAGGTAAACCCGAACCTTGCTTTTTCGTAATTTTCTAGTGCTTAAATCCATAAAATAATCGTGGTAGCTTAGAAAATTACGATTCTTTTGCAATAGCTTAGTAATATTTCTAAGGACCATGGCGTAGTTTTATAATTTTTAGAGCTTATTTGAGCAGTTTTTGCAAAAATGATCAATTATAAGGACTAAATTGAACTTTTACAGAGTGTGATGGATGATTGATTTGGTAGGCCCAGGAGGGGCTGTGTGAGGTGATTGAGTTGTGGCCATATGGATGGTGAATATAAAAGTGGGTTTTGAGCCCTTGTGCAGGTTGGGTAGGTCCTAGGTATAGGGAGACTCACGGATTTTCGCACGACTTAGGACGTATTGGTCTTTTTCCTTGTTTGTATTGATTCAAAATTATTAAAAGATTGTAATAAAATTGTCGTGAGCCAGATGCCTTTCTTCCTCCGCCCGCCGCCACGCTGATTGTCGTCAAGTCTGTGAGTAGAATATTAATTTTAATTATAATTTCGATATTATTATATGTTCAGCATGCCCATGCATCACTTATATGCATATATTTATGTAGTTAAATTCTAGGCACGATATATGTTGCATTCATAACTGTTGATGTGCCATGGATGTTGTTGTGGTAATTTGGAGCAGTGTGCGTGCGTTGGCGTGCGTGTGATATGGTGTGGACTATGGATAGGACGGGGCAGTCACGGCTTGAGTAATTCGCTGGGACCCGATCCTTCGAGGGGTAGTCACGGCTTGAGTAATTCGCTGGGACCCTCGATTTGGTTATTAAGTGGAAGTCCGAGCTTGAGTAATTCGCTGGCACCAGGTTGGATTTAAGAGAGTCAGATAGGGATCACCCCATATGTTATGATTGATACTACAGGGTGTGTGAGTGCTCCAAATTACCTTTTTGATGTTATGATGTGAAAATGTTGTGTATGTTGCATTTCACTCTACAGGTTGCATTAGTTTCAGATAGTTATAGAGATTATAGTTAAGATTGATATTTTACTCTCTGAGTCGAACGCTCACTCCTGTTCAAAAATTTTTACAGGCCACAGGAGGATATTTTGTTCTGGGTTAACCTGCCTTTTTACCTCGCAGGTTGTTTATCAATATTGTGTAATTTTAATTACTCCTAGAATTTCCGCATGTGTTAACAGTATTTATTTGAATTTGGTCTGTAATATTTTTATCATGTTGGACCTGTAAACTTAAATATGTTATGCATGTTGATGGATTGGATGAGGGAGCTGAGCTCCCATTTATTTTATGTTGATGAGTATGTGGAGGGTGAGCTGAGCTCCCCAATTGAGTATTTATTGTGTTTACAGGTCGGGTGAGTTAAAAACTCCCCGTTGGAAAGTCCATTTTATGGCCGGACTCTGTCCATTTGTTTTCTTGAAATTGGGCCCAAATGGGCCTTAGAGTTGGGTTAATGAATAGTTAAGGCTTACTACGGGCCTCGGGGGCTTTAGGCTGGCCCAGGTCCTAGTGCCGGTCCGGCCCATAGGTTGGGTCGTGACAGTAGCCATCAAAACAAAAAAAGAGAAGAAGAGGAAGCGGGCTGCCAAAAGTAAATGGAACACTCAATCATCATACAATTCAGCTTCCAATGCACCATGAAAACCAAATTGGAGTGGAACACCTAAAGTGAAAAAAGATGTGCCTTAAGTGAAGAAGGAGGAGTGGAAAGGAAAAAGGAAGAGAGAAGGAAAGGTAGAAGAGAAAAATAAAAAAAGTGAAAAATAGAGTAAAGGATGTGAAGTGCTTTAAGTGTTTGGGAAGGGGGCATTATTCCAATGAGTGTCCAAACAGGAGAGTGGTGTTTATTAGAGAAGATGGAGAATTAGAGAGTGGTGAAGATAAGGCCGAAGAGAGTGCTAGTGATGATAGTGATGATGAGTATCTTGATGAGGGAGAGCAAGCTCCCATGGATGGTAATGTCCTTATCACTATGCGCACCTTGAGTGCACAAGTCAATTTGGGTGATGGAGATGAGGCGCAAAGGAATAATATTTTTATACTAGATGTTTGGTGAATGAAAAACTATGTAGTGTAATTGTGGATAGTGGTAGTTGCTGCAATGTTGCTAGTAGCTTATTGGTTGAGAAATTGTGGTTGCCTGCCACTTTGCATCCAAAGCCATATGGTCTCCAATGGCTTAATAATTGTGGGAAATTGAGAGTTACCAAACAGGTTGTAGTGCCTTTTAGCATTAGAAAGTACTATGATGAGGGAGTTTGTGAAGTGGTGCCTATGGTAGCTACCCATTTGTTGTTGGGCCGTCCATGGCAATTTGATAGAAGCGTGGTTCATGATGGGAAAAAGAATAAGTATACAGTTTTGAAAGATAGCCCGAACCTACACCTTGCTTCCTATGTCACCATCTTAAGTGCATGAAGACCAAGTGAGGATCTTAAAATCAGTTGAGGAAAAGAAAGATTGGAGAGAAAATTTGAGAGAGGCCGAGCTTGATGAGAGGATAAATGAGAGGAAAGTGAGAGCAAAAGAAGTAAAAGAAAAAAAAAAGAGTGAGGGCTCGGGGTAAAAGGAGAGTAGAGAGAAGAAAATGAGTTTGTATGCGAGAGGAAAAGAAGTGAGAGAAGCCTTACAAGGGGGGAGACCTCTTTGTGTGCTTATGTACCGGGAGGTGAATTTATGTTTATCTGACATTGACCAAAACTTGCCTAGTGGTGCTGTTTCTTTATTGCAGGAATTTGAGGATGTGTTTCCAAATGATCTTCCTTCGGGTTTACCACTAATTCGGGGGATAGAACACCAAATTAACCTTATTTCGGGTGCTCCAATTCCAAACAGACCAGCATATAAGAGTAAATCTGAGGAGAAAAAAGAACTACAAAGGCAAGTGGAGGAACTTTTGGCAAAGGGCTACATGCATGAAAATATGAGTCTATGTGCGGTTCCAGTGCTCCTTGTACCAAAGAAGGATGGGACATTCATAATGTGTGTAGATTGCCGTGTTATCAACAAAATCACGATAAAAGTATCGACATCCCATTCCTCGATTGGATGATATGTTTGATGAGTTGTTTGGTACATGTGTGTTTACAAAGATTAACTTGAAAAGCAGTTACCATCAGATTAGAATGAAAGAGGGGGATGACTAGAAAACAACATTTAAGACAAAATATGGGTTGTATGAGTGGATGGTTATGCCATTTGGGCTAACCAATGCACCTAAAACTTTCATGAGGTTAATGAACCATGTGCGTAGACAATTCATTGACAGATTTATGGTAGTTTATTTTGATGTCATCTTGATCTATAATAAAAACATGGATGAGCATTTGCATCATTTGAGATATGTGTTTGATGTGTTGAGATCTGAAAAACTGTATGCTAATATGAAGAAGTATTCTTTTTGCTTAGATAGAGTTGTTTTTATTGGTTATGTTGTGAGTAGCAACGGTGTGGTAGTAGATGAGCAAAATGTCATAGCCATTAAGGATTGGCCAACTTCTAAAAATCCATCTGAGGTTAAAAATTTTCATGGATTGGCTAGTTTCTAGATTGGCCAACTCCTAAAAAGGATGTTGTGTTTGAATGGAAAAAGAAGTATGAAAATGCATTTGCTGAATTAAAAGAAAAATTATGCACTGCACCATTGTTAAGCTTACCTGATTTTGATAAAATGTTTGAAATTGATTGTGATGCTAGTGGTGTAGGTATAGGTGCGGTTTTGATGCAAGAGAAATGCCCTATTGCATATTTTAGTAAGAAATTGAATGGTGCTGCCTTGAATTACTCTACTTATGACAAAGAATTGTATGCACTTGTTAGGGCCTTGGAAACTTGGCAACATTATTTATGGCCTAAAGAGTTTGTCATACATTCTGATTATGAATCATTGAAGCATCTTAAGAATCAAAATAAGTTGAGAAAAAGGCATGCTAAATGGATTGCTTTTGTTGATTCGTTTTCATATGTGATTAAATATAAGCAAGGAAAGGAAAATGTTGTTGTTGATGCACTTTTTAGGAGGTACTCACTTTTGTCTGCACTTGATGTAAAGTTGCTTAGGTTTGAATTCATGAAAGATTTGTATGCTAATGATGATTGTCACACCTTACCCCTCTGTAAGATATAACATGATTCCGTAAAATACCTAATGAACTACCGCACTTCACCTACCGATAACTCATTAAGTATCCTACAAGGGATTTTAAAACAATTTTCTTATTTTTGATAAGTGGTGAGCATTTTCTAATAAGTACTTAAAACATGTAGTTAAACTAAAACTAGTTAATATTTTTGGCCCATTTTATTTTTACGCAAATTTTATAAAAATTTTGACAGAGTTCCCTCTGTATTTTGAAAAACCAGTTCTTCAAATACCTGAAATAAAAGCACTTCCAATAATTTTCTAACCACTGCTTCAACTTCATACTCAATCTCAACCAATTTCTCAAATTCACAAGTTCAATAATTCTCAAAATATCACAATCAATATCATTCATATTTCATTTGAAACAAAACAATTTAGATACATTATTACAACATTTACATTAAGAGAGTTTTAAAACCACAATATATATTATAACTTATACAAATTTTATACAAACTGCTCAAGACCCACTTTTCCATGTCCATACATTTATGTGCAATATATACATCAAAAGAAGAATTACAGTTAGGGTATAAATTATACCCAAAGACTTCAAGCTGATAACTCCACACACCTCAAGAAATTACCACGCTTCCTCTAATCTCTGTATCTGCGACAGCAATAAAAGCTATCGCTGAGTACTAGGACTCAGTGGTGCACAATATACTAAAATAATCTTTATGCAAAACTTAAAGCACATTTATTCAAAGATTTGCCTAAACATGAAAATTAAATACAAATCATGCATTGTGAGATTTTAAATGTAAACCAAGTTCATTTTAAAGTATCAAAACACATTTCACAAAACCCACAGCTAGATCATGCCATTCGAAACAAATAGAATCTCAATAGCCAGAGGCTAAAGAGAAATCACATGAATCTCGATAGCTAGAGGCTAAAGAGAAATCATATCACAGGCTAGCTAGCTCAAATATATGGATATCCATTCACATCCTCTTCTACTGGCACACCTCAATACTTCTCCAGAGAAGGAATCAAAATTCGAAACTAATTACTCCCACTAGTCGTGCTAGTGAGGTGTTCAAATATATGGTCATGACACTGTGGTTTCAAAACTTATCTTAACAATTTGCTAAACATTGTCATTTCAAATATACACAATAACTTTCACAATTTAAATCAAACATCATAAGAATGCTATAATCCAATATTTCACATTATTCAAAACAATATGCAAAAGATGATTATAAAAGTATATGTTGTGCACAAACCTCAAACGAGTCGCCTGTTGGCCTTGACTCGACTCCTCGGGTTCTGTCTTGGTATTCTTTTCCACTGAAACACGCAATTTTACAATGTTTCAGTACTAGAACTTAAAATAAATCCAAAGTAAACTTAGCTCCACATTTACCTAGCTCTAACGTGTTAAATACGATGTTCTCGAATTTTTGTGTTTCGGGTTACTATTCACTGCACTATTCCAGTCAAATAGTTGACTTTTTAAGGCTTACTAGGTATGGAAACTCTAACTTCACCCACATACCACATTTTGGTCATTAAACTTGTTGGTTTTGGTCATTTTCTCAAAGCTTAGGTCATTTAGGCAAAATTGCCAATTTTCGGTTTTGGTTCTCCGAAGTTGCACTATTCCATTGGTCGATCTACTGTTGGAATTTGACAAAACTTCCTTCATAGAAAATGTTCCTTATTGTCTTAAGTGTATTCTCATTTTTGGATCACCCCAATCGAAGTTTTGTAGCTCAAGTTATGGCCAAAATAAAATTACTGTTCACGCAATCGCTCATGCTGCAATTTTGATGCTGGCAGATTTTTGATCCAACTTTGCTCAGTAATTTGATCAAGTTAAGTCCATAATTTGGTCTAACTTTCTTCATATGAAATGTTCTACTATGTCTTATGTTTCCATCGATTCAAGAATCACCTAAATCCGAGTTTTCTAGAGAGAGTTATAGCCCTTCAAACATTACTGCTCAATGGTAATTCTGCAGAGTTGTAGGTTTGGTAAGTCAACTTTGCTCAATAATCTGACTAGGTTAGTGGCATAATTTGGGGTGATGTTCTTCATGAAAGTTTTAGATCTATATCTTATCTAATTACGGTTAAAATTTCAGGTCAATTTGACCTACCTAGCTCGAGTTATGACCAAATGAACAGTTACTGTTCATTTGGTCAGTTTGGTGCAGTGGCAGCCTGCTCTCATTTCACTTTGGTCAATTGTTTCACTAAGTTTTGGTCAGTTTTTGGCCATGGTTCCTTAATGAAAATTATGCTATTTTATGTCTATTTTCATTCCCAATTGGTGGCATATCAATTGGACTTGTAAAATTTGAGTTTTGGTCCTTCAAAGTGGGTTTGGTCATGCTGCCATTAGCATGACCATTGGACCTACGAATTTGGTTCTCATTCCAACAATTCCCACACATCTCTTTTGGTCATTATTAACCATTTTTCAGTCCACAATTGGTCAAAGATATCATTTATGCATTTCTCCAAATTTGGTTCACAAACCCTAGCATTCAAAACCCTAACTCATCACTTTCATGCATTTAACTACTTCTAATGATTTTAATGTTAATCATTTAACTAAGTAAGGTTTCTAAACTCATTCAATTGCATCATATTCATGAAAACCATACTCCTCTCAAGCTGCCCGAAAATTCAGTTTAATTCTTCCCCCATATTTGTTTCATTTAAATCAAGTTCTAAGCTCACTTAATTACTTAAACATGCATTTGAATGGAAGAATAGTAAGTTAGCATACTAACCTCAACTTGAATGCCAATTCTCCAATTTCTCTCCTTCTTTCTTCTTTCTTTCTTGTGCTTAAGTTGAGATTGCAAGGTCTAACAAGGTTTTTGTGGGATTTATGAAGATTAAGTGGAGCAAATTAAGCTTAAGTGTAAGCTTAATGGAAGAAATTTTCATGGAGAAGAGAGGGAGAAGGTGGGGCGGCACAACATGGAAGAAGAAGTGATTTTTTTGTTTTTCTTTTCTTTTTTTTTTCATCTTTATCCCTTTTTGAAGACCAAAATTCCCAAATTAATAAAATAATTAAATTAAACCTTTATGACATCATACATGATGTCATCCATTTGACTTTTCCAACCTCTTTCCTTTTCTTTTTTTTTCTATTTCTTTTTTTGTATTAGTTCTTTAATTTAATTCTCGATTCCGAAATTTTCTTTTCTCCGATTTTATTTAACAGTTAGGTCAGGAGTCAGCTCTCAGGGTCAATTGACTAAATTGCCCCTCGCCGATTCATCCCGGTTTGTAAAGAATCCAATATTTCTTCCGGCTCCCTGACCTAATTATTTAACTGACTTAATAGTTCTTTTTCGTGATTTTCTCTTTTCCACTGTGTTCATAAGGGTCCTAGGGACCGCAGCGTCACTTTTTACGGTTTGAAATTTGAGTTTAAAACGACTTCGCAGTCGTTCCCGAGGAGGTCACTCATCGCTGTGACTCTCGGCTCGTTTAACCTCTTATGTTCTGTTTTTCTTATTTATAGTTAACTAATTAAACATTACTAATTATTTGTGTTTATGGCTTCTCAAATTGTCTTAAGTGTGGCCCTAATCCCATTAATTGTCCGGACCGACACCCGGTCACCGGAACAGTGAAATCTACCAGGCTATGCAGCGGGGGTGTTACAATTCTCCCCCCTTTAAATAAATTTCGTCTCGAAATTTTACCTGGTATCAATCTCTGAATAGCTGTGGGTGTTGTCTCCTCATGTCCTCCTCTAGTTCCCAAGTAGTTTCTTGGCCTGAATGATGGTTCCACAGCACTTTTACCAATGGTATCTGCTTATTCCGTAGCTGCTTCACCTTATAAGGCAGAATCACTATGGGTTCTTCCTCATATGTGAGGTCTGGATTTACTTCAATTTCCTCTACTGGTAGTACATGAGATGGGTCTGATCGATACCTCCTCAACATAGACACATGGAAGACATTATGTATCTTCTCCAACTCTGGAGGTAGTGCCAACCGATATGCCAAAGGACCCACTCTTTCCAGAACCTCATATGGCCCGATAAAACGAGGACTTAGTTTCCCCTTTCGGCCGAATCTCATAATCCTCTTCCAAGGAGAAACCTTGAGGAAAACTTTCTCACCCACTGCATACTCAATATCCCTTCTTTTCAAATCAACATAGGACTTTTAACGGTCTGATGCAGTTTTAAGTCGACCCCTGATCACCTTGATTTTCTCTTCAGTCTGTTGAACAATTTCGGGTCCGATCATTTTTCTTTCACCCACGTCATCCCAACACAACGGGGTTCTACATTTTCTGCCATACAAAGCTTCATATGGAGGCATCCCAATGCTTGATTGGTAGCTGTTGTTGTAAGCAAACTCAATCAAAGGCAAGTGTGTATCCCAACTACCCTCAAACTCAATCACACAAGCCCGTAGCATGTCCTCCAAGATCTGAATTACCCTCTCGGATCGCCATCCGTCTATGGGTGGAATGCGATCGAAGTTCAATCTAGTTCCTAGGGCTCTCTGAAGACTACCCCAGAATCTAGAAGTGAACCTAGGATCTCTGTCTGATACAATGGATACTGGCACTCCATGCAGTCTCACAATCTCATCAATGTAAAACCTGGCCAATCTGTCCAAATTGTAGTCCATCCGGACTGACAGAAAATGAGCAGACTTAGTCAGTCTGTCGACAATGACCCATACTGCATTATGACTCTTCTGTGTCCGCGGAAGTCCCATTACAAAATCCATTGTTATTCTCTCCCATTTCCATTCTGGTACTGGTAGTGGATGTAACAACCCAGTGGGTACTTGATGCTCTGCCTTCACTTGCTGACAAGTTAGGCATTTGGACACAAACTCTGCCACATCTCTCTTCATACCCATCCACCAGTAATGCTCCTTTAGCCCTCTATACATTTTTGTACCACCAGGGTGCATGGCAAAAGGAGACTCATGTGCTTCCTTCAAAATAATCTGCCTCAAATCAACATCATTAGGAACACACATTTTGCCCTGGTATAGCAGTAAACCATCATCTCTGATTGAGAACTCTGGTTTCTTGCCCTGCCGGACTTCTTCCAACAGCTTCTGATACCTTTCATCATTCTGAGCAGCCATTCTGATCTGATCAATCAACACTGGTTGTACATGCCATGCAACTGCTGCCTGCCCATCATCATTATTCTCTAAACTGGCATGTAATAACCTCAACTCATGTACCAAAGACAAAGGAGTAACCCGTAGACTTACCATAGTCTTGCGACTTAGGCGCCACCACAACATTAGCTTTCCCGGCTGATAGTCTATCGACAATCATAGTCTTTATCAACTCTAACCATCTCCTCTGTCTCAAATTCAACTCTTCTGGTGCCCAAATACTTCAAACTCTTATGATCTGTAGATGTAACATTTCTCCCCATACAAATAATGTCTCCAGATCTTAAGAGCAAACACAATGGTCGCAAGCTCCAAATCATGTGTCGATAATTCCTCTCATGCGGTTTTAGTGGCGTGATGCATAGGCAATGACATTTCGATCTTGCATCAACACACAACCTAACCTGTTGTGAGAAGCATCAGAATCGTATATTCTTTACCCGAGTAGGTAAAGTCGATTGGAGCTTCACCAAACATTTCTTCAATTCATCAAAACTCTGTTGGCATTTATCCGTCCACCGAAATTTTACATCTTTTTAAGCGGTTTGGTCAATGGAGATGCCAACATGGAAAATCCTTCACAAATCTATGGTAGTATCGGCAACTAAACCTAAAACTACGAATCTACGTGACATTTCGGGTGGCCTCCAATTAAGGACGACTTCAATCTTACTTGGATCTACCTTGATGCCCTTCTCGATACTACATGCCCCAAGAAAGATATTTCTTTCACCAAAATTCACACTTCGACAATTTGGCATATAGTTGCTTTCTCCTCAAAGTCTCAAGACGATCCGCAGATGTCTATCATGCTCTTCTGCATTCCTCGAATAGACCAATATATCATCTATGAATACCACAACAAACTGGTCGAGGTATCGTCTGAAAATAGTGTTCATCAGATCCATAAAAGCAGCCGGAGCATTAGTTAACCCGAATGGCAAAACTAGGAACTCATAATGGCCATAGCGGGTTCTGAAGGCAGTTTTAGGAATACTTTACTCTGGTACCTTCGTGATAATAACTCGATCTCGTGTCAATTTTGGAGAACATACCGCACCCCTCAACTGATCAAACAAGTCATCAATACGGGGCAATGGATATCTGTTTTTTATTGTCACCTTATTCAACTGCCGATAGTCAATGCATAACCGGAGAGTGCCATCCTTCTTCTTAACAAACAATACTGGCGCTCCCCAAGGTGACACACTAGGGCGGATAAAGCCTTTGTCAAGCAACTCTTGTAACTGTACTTTCAACTCTTTTAATTCTGCAGGTGCCATTCTATATAGCGTTATGGAGATTGGGTCCACACCAGGCATAACATCAATTTCAAACTGCACCTCTCTTTCTGGAGGTAATCCTGGCAATTCATCAGGAAACACATCCGGAAAGTCACATACCGTAGGGATGTCCCTTAGTGCTGGACTCCCCACCTGGGTGTCTATCACATGTGCCAAGTATGCTTCACACCCCTTTCTGATCATTCTTCTGGCTAGTGCAGCCGAAATGATGTTTGATGGCAGTAAATGCCTCTCCCCGTGTATTACCACATCACCGTACAGAGGGAGACCAAAAGTGACTGTCTTCAGTCTACAGTCAATCATAGCATGATGCCTGGCTAACCAATCCATGCCCAAGATAATATCATACTCTCTGAAGGGCATCTCAATCAAGTCTGACAGGAAAACATGTCCTTGGATCACCAAAGGACAGTCTCTATAAATTCTGTTGACCCGGACCTCTTGTCCTAAAGGACTAGTTACTAGCACTTCAAAACCCATTTGCACACATGGAACAGCAAGTGAACTGACTATGCTAGCACTAACATATGAATGGGTTGAACCCGGATCAAACAATACAAATACATCTTGACCAGAGATAGAGAATGTACCAGCTACCACATCAGAAGTCTCAGCCTCTTCTCGCTGTTTCATTGCGTAGATTCTGGTTGAAGCACTTCCTTGTGCTGATTGACCAACTGTGCCCTGACTGCCTGAAGTAGTGCCTCTACCTCTGCCTCTTCCTCTGCCAAATGACTGTGAACCTCTGGGAGCAGGACTCTGAATAGATCCTTCAGCAGTAGTAGGAGCTGGACCATATCTCGGAGCACTAGTACAGTCTTTAGCTATATGGCCCTTGCCTCCACAGTTAAAACAGGCTCCAGTGGCCCAATAACATTCCCCCCTATGAATCTTGCCACAAGTCTCACAGGGGCGGGCAGAATGTGAACCCCTGCTCGACTGCTGACCAAACCTAGGGGGTCTCTATCCAGAGAATCGGCCCCTACCAAATCTTCCACCTCAACCCCTGCTGGGTCCACTAAACTTCTTTTTCTTTCCAGAGGTAGCACCAGAACTCTGCTCAACTGATCTTTCCCCCTTGTCTTTTTCTGATTTCTCAGCTTTTTCCTTCACTGGGGTTGCTTCTGCTTCAACTCTTTCCAGTTCAAGTGCTTGGGACATAAGTTCTGAGAAGTTACTGTGTCGAAATCCCACAACTTGCATCCTTATGCTGGGCTTCAAACCCGTCTCAAATCTCTTGCATCTTGCTTTGCTGGTAGTAAGGAGACTCTCCGCATAGTGACTCAGGCGGGAGAACTCCCTCTCATACTCTGCCACTGATCTATTCCCTTGTTTTAGACTCAAAAACTCTTGTAACTTTTGATCAACATATGCATCTGGGATGTATTTCTGTCTGAACTCTCTAATGAAGTCATCCCAGGTCAGCACTGGTGGTTCAGCCAAGCTGTGGGGGATGGTCTTCCACCAATCATACGCATCCCCTTGCAGTAGCGACACAGAATATTCAAACTTCAGTTCATCTTGGCAGTGCAGCTTCTTAAATACTCTGTCCATTCTTTCAAGCCATTGCTCTGCCTCCAAAGGGTCCATCAGACTTTAAATTCTGCAGCCCCATACTTCAATAATTTATCATATTGTCTGGCTAGAGGCAGTGGTTGTGCCACAGGTGGTTGGGGTGGAGCTTGAGCAGGCATACCCCCAGCCATTTGTTAAAACATTGCCGCCATCTGCTGTGCGAACTGTGCAAGAAATTGCGGCATTTGTGGGGCTGGTGCTGCTGACCCACTGACATTAGGTAAAGCTGGGGTTTCCCCTTGTGCCTCAGCTTCAACACACTGCTCAACTGAGCGATCCCCTTCTTCCATTTCAATCTGAAGTTAGGGTATCTCCTGAACAAGTAACACATGGAGTTTCCCTCCGTTAGTTCATATGCATGATTTAATGCACTGTATGTAACAATTATGGACATTGAGCAGTTGTACTTAACAAAGAAAAACACAAATTCACAAGCTAAAACATACTTCAAAAATTTTTTTGCTCTGATACTACTAAAACATATCATACCTTACCCCTCTGTAAGGCATAACATGATCCCGTAGAATACCTAATGAATTACCGCACTTCACCTACAGATAACTCATTAAGTATCCTACAAGGGATTTTAAAACAATTTTCTTATTTTTGATAAGTGGTGAGCATTTTCTAATAAGTACTTAAAACGTGTAGTTAAACTAAAACTAGTTAATATTTTTGGCCCATTTTATTTTTACGCAAATTTTATAAAAATTTTGACAGAGTTCCCTCTGTATTTTGAAAAATCAGTTCTTCAAATACCTGAAATAAAAGCACTTCCAATAATTTTCTAACCACTGCTTCAACTTCATACTCAATCTCAACCAATTTCTCAAATTCACAAGTTCAATAATTCTCAAAATACTGTCAATCAATATCATTCATATTTCATTTGAAACAAAACAATTTAGATACATTATTACAACATTTACATTAAGAGAGTTTTAAAACCACAATATATATTATAACTTATACAAATTTTATACAAACTGCTCAAGACCCACTTTTACATGTCCATACATTTATGTGCAATATATACATCAAAAGAAGAATTACAGTTAGGGTATAAATTATACCCGAAGACTTCAAGCTGATAACTCCACACACCTCAGCAGCTCAGTCTGCTGCTCCTCTAATCTCTGTATCTGCGACAGCAATAAAAGCTATCGCTGAGTACTAGGACTCAGTGGTGCACAATATACTAAAATAATCTTTATGCAAAACTTAAAGCACATTTATTCAAAGATTTGCCTAAACATGAAAATTAAATACAAATCATGCATTGTGAGATTTTAAATGTAAACCAAGTTCATTTTAAAGTATCAAAACACATTTCACAAAACCCACAGCTAGATCATGCCATTTGAAACAAATAGAATCTCAATAGCCAGAGGCTAAAGAGAAATCACATGAATCTCGATAGCTAGAGGCTAAAGAGAAATCATATCACAGGCTAGCTAGCTCAAATATATGGATATCCATTCACATCCTCTTCTACTGGCACACCTCAATACTTCTCCAGAGAAGGAATCAAAATTCGAAACTAATTACTCCCACTAGTTGTGCTAGTGAGGTGTTCAAATATATGGTCATGACACTATGGTTTCAAAACTTATCTTAACAATTTGCTAAACATTGTCATTTCAAATATACACAATAACTTTCACAATTTAAATCAAACATCATAAGAATGCTATAATCCAATATTTCACATTATTCAAAACAATATGCAAAAGATGATTATAAAAGTATATGTTGTGCACAAACCTCAAACGAGTCGCCTATTGGCCTTGACTCGACTCCTCGGGTTCTGTCTTGGTATTCTTTTCCACTGAAACACGCAATTTTACAATGTTTCAGTACTAGAACTTAAAATAAATCCAAAATAAACTTAGCTCCACATTTACCTAGCTCTAACGTGTTAAATACGACGTTCTCGAATTTTTGTGTTTCGGGTTACTATTCACTACACTATTCCAGTCAAATAGTTGACTTTTTAAGGCTTACTAGGTATGGAAACTCTAACTTCACCCACATACCACATTTTGGTCATTAAACTTGTTGGTTTTGGTCATTTTCTCAAAGCTTAGGTCATTTAGGCAAAATTACCAATTTTCGGTTTTGGTTCTCCGAAGTTGCACTATTCCATTGGTCGATCTACTGTTGAAATTTGACAAAACTTCCTTCATAGAAAATGTTCCTTATTGTCTTAAGTGTATTCTCATTTTTGGATCACCCCAATCGGAGTTTTGTAGCTCAAGTTATGGCCAAAATAAAATTACTGTTCACGTGCACTGTTCATGCTGCAATTTTGATGCTGGCAGATTTTTTATCCAACTTTGCTCAGTAATTTGATCAAGTTAAGTCCATAATTTGGTCTAACTTTCTTCATATGAAATGTTCTACTATGTCTTATGTTTCCATCGATTCAAGAATCACCTAAATCCGAGTTTTCTAGAGAGAGTTATAGCCCTTCAAACATTACTGCTCAATGGTAATTCTGCAGAGTTGCAGGTTTGGTAAGTCAACTTTGCTCAATAATCTGACTAGGTTAGTGGCATAATTTGTGGTGATGTTCTTCATGAAAGTTTTAGATCTATATCTTATCTAATTACGGTTAAAATTTCAGGTAAATTTGACCTACCTAGCTCGAGTTATGACCAAATGAACAGTTACTGTTCATTTGGTCAGTTTGGTGCAGTGGCAACCTGCTCTCATTTCACTTTGGTCAATTGTTTCACTAAGTTTTGGTCAGTTTTTGGCCATGGTTCCTTAATGAAAATTATGCTATTTTATGTCTATTTTCATTCCCAATTGGTGGCATATCAATTGGACTTGTAAAATTTGAGTTTTGGTCCTTCAAAGTGGGTTTGGTCATGCTGCCATCAGCATGACCATTGGACCTACGAATTTGGTTCTCATTCCAACAATTCCCACACATCTCTTTTGGTCATTATTAACCATTTTTCAGTCCACAATTGGTCAAAGATATCATTTATGCATTTCTCCAAATTTGGTTCACAAACCCTAGCATTCAAAAACCTAACTCATCACTTTCATGCATTTAACTACTTCTAATGATTTTAATGTTAATCATTTAACTAAGTAAGGTTTCTAAACTCATTCAATTGCATCATATTCATGCAAACCATACTCCTCTCAAGCTGCCCGAAAATTCAGTTTAATTCTTCCCCCATATTTGTTTCATTTAAATCAAGTTCTAAGCTCACTTAATTACTTAAACATGCATTTGAATGGAAGAATAGTAAGTTAGCATACTAACCTCAACTTGAATGCCAATTCTCCAATTTCTCTCCTTCTTTCTTCTTTCTTTCTTGTGCTTAAGTTGAGATTGCAAGGTCTAACAAGGTTTTTGTGGGATTTATGAAGATTAAGTGGAGCAAATTAAGCTTAAGTGTAAGCTTAATGGAAGAAATTTTCATGGAGAAGAGAGGGAGAAGGTGGGGCGGCACAACATGGAAGAAGAAGTGATTTTTTTGTTTTTCTTTTCTTTTTTTTTTCATCTTTATCCCTTTTTGAAGACCAAAATTCCCAAATTAATAAAATAATTAAATTAAACCTTTATGACATCATACATGATGTCATCCCTTTGACTTTTCCAACCTCTTTCCTTTTCTTTTTTTTTTCTATTTCTTTTTTTGTATTAGTTCTTTAATTTAATTCTCGATTCTGAAATTTTCTTTTCTCCGATTTTATTTGACAGTTAGGTCAGGAGTCAGCTCTCGGGGTCAATTGACTAAATTGCCCCTCGCCGATTCATCCCGGTTTGTAAAGAATCCAATATTTCTTCCGGCTCCCTGACCTAATTATTTAACTGACTTAATAGTTCTTTTTCGTGATTTTCTCTTTTCCACTGTGTTCATAAGGGTCCTAAGGACCGCAGCGTCACTTTTTACGGTTTGAAATTTGAGTTTAAAATGACTTCGCAGTCGTTCCCGAGGAGGTCACTCATCGCTGTGACTCTCGGCTCGTTTAACCTCTTATGTTATGTTTTTCTTATTTATAGTTAACTAATTAAACATTACTAATTATTTGTGTTTATGGCTTCTCAAATTGTCTTAAGTGTGGCCCTAATCCCATTAATTGTCCGGACCGACACCCGGTCACCGGAACTGTGAAATCTACCAGGCTATGCAACGGGAGTGTTACAATGATGACTTTATTGGTTTGTATGATGCTTGTGAGAAGGATGCATTTCAAAAATATTATAGATATGACGGATACCTATTTAACAAGACTAAATTTTGTGTGCCTAAGTGTTCTATACGTGACTTGCTTGTGTTAGAATGCATAATGGGGGTTTAATGGGCCATTTTAGCGTGGCAAAAATTTTGGACATCTTGCATGAACATTTCTTTTGGCCTAAAATGAGAAAAGATGTTGAAAAATTGTGTTCTAGTTGTGTGCAATGTAAAAAGGCTAAGTCTAGAGTTATGTCACATGGGTTGTATACACCATTGCCTATGCCTAAAGAACTTTGGACTGACATTTCCATGGATTTCATATTAGGGTTACCTAGGACACAAAGAAAATGTGATAGCATATTTGTGGTTGTTGATAGATTTTCTAAGATGGCACATTTCATTCCATGCTATAAAACTGATGATGCCACTCATATTGTTGATTTGTTCTTTTCGGGAGGTTGTTAAATTGTATGGCATACCTAGGACGATAGTTAGTGATAGAGATGTTAAGTTCCTAAGTCACTTTTGGAAAGTCTTGTGGGGTAAGTTAGGCACTAAACTTTTGTTTTCCACTACTTGTCATCCACAGACTGATGGACAAACTGAGATAGTGAATAGGACACTAACCACTCTATTGCATACTATGATCCAAAAGAACTTGAAATCTTAGGAAGATTGTTTGCCATTTGTTGAGTTTGCTTATAACCGTGTTGTGCATTATTCCACGGGATTTTCACCTTTTCAGCTTGTATATGGATATAATCCACTCACACCACTAGACTTGCTACCATCGCCTATTAATCATATTAATAGTCTAGATGATAAAAAAAAATGCTGAATTAGTACACATTGAAAAGAAAAATGCACAATATGCTTGTAATGCTAACAAAGGTCGCAAGGTACTTGTTTTTGAGCTAGGTGACTTGGTGTGGGTATATTTCAGGAAGGAACGGTTTCCAAACCAACGGAAATCGAAATTGCATCTAAGGTGTGATGGTCCATTCAAGGTGTTAGAGCCTATCAACAATAATGCCTACAAAATTGAACTGCTAGGTGATTATGGCGTTAGTGCTACATTCAATATTTCTGATCTTTCTCCTTAAATTGATGCAGGGCCGAATTCGAGGACGAATTCTTTTCAAAAAGGGGGGAATGATGAGGAGACGCCACCACCGAAGCCACTTCCATTGTTCAAGGGTCCAATTACAAGAGCAAGGGCAAAGGAGTTGCAAAGCTTAGTTAGTAGACTTTAGAGGCTCCAAGAGGATCAGATTGGGCTTGGGCTTGGGCCTTTGGAGCACAAATGGATCAGCTTCACACAATTGGACCTTGGAGCCTAGCTTCTAGAATATTCTATTTTTGTTTCTTTATGCCATGTGATAGATTAGTAATTTGTAACTCATATAAATACTTATATTCTACATCAAATAGGGATAGCGAAGATCAAATCTTGAGAGAGTATTGATTTTCGACCATCACTGTCAATTATGAGAGCTTTATGATTTCTTCCTTATTTCTTGAATAGAACTTGGACTTAAGCAAATTGACCACTTGCTTTTTTTATCTTTATAATCAAGGTGCTATAGCCTAGCTACTATTATGTCTTGATTGGTTATCAATTATGCCTTGTTTGTTGTTAAAAGATCTAATTCCATTTTTAGATGTTATGTCTCTAATCTGAATATTGGGGGTGTTCATCATTAATAATATGATTGATAAAATTATATGACATTAGAAATTCAAATGATGATGATGAAGAGGAAATTGTAATTGTTTGAATATAGGGTGTGGAATTAGGCTTACCAATAACCAAATAAGGCTTTCTCTCTAAATGAAAAATGCTCCTCCTTCTCTCTACACAGTCTTTAGCAAGTTTTTTTTCCCATGGGGGAGGTTCAGCCATCTATGGCCATCGACTCTCCCCCTTCCTCATTTTCCTTCAATAGTATAGCTTTTGTATGTTTTTCTTTAGACTTTTCTTAGTCTTCATTATGGAGTTTCTAGTGCCTCTCTTTAGGAAAAGGCTTTTGTTGGGTATAAAATGAGATTTTGCATATTGAAGCTGGTCCCTTTATGAATCGTTGTGTAACTCTTCAAAGCAAGTATTGGCCGATAATTGGATGTTGGTACCATTTCTAAGCATCTTTGCCAAGCTTTCCTATTTCGTTCAGCATAGCCCTAGTCTCGTTTACTCTCTGGATTGCTGCTTTGCCCTAATTTTCCTTGAGCTTACATGCGTTGAGTAGGGTGATTTTATTCCCTTACATGATTGAAACTAAAGTTACCTTGCCGATCTCCATGAAAGCTAATGAAAAACCTGCTGGGGAAGATGATATTGAGATTAATAGCTAATGGAGATTAAGTAATCGACTTTAACCCGTTTAGCCCAGAGTTTTTGGAAATTGGATCTTTTCGATTATATGCTTGAGTTTAATGAAGCATGTGTTTTATGTAACTTAGGTCTTGTAATCCATTTCATCTAATGAATTTTTTGTTAAAAAAAATATATAAGGTATTAAGTAATCGAGTTTAACCAATTTAGCCTAGAGTTTTTGGAAATTGGATCTTTTTGATTATAGGCTTGAGCTTAATGTAGTAATTGTTTTATGCAACTTGTTTCATCCAATGAATTTTTTCGTTAAAAAAATATATAAGGTACACAGTGGGGAAAAAAAAAAGAATATGGGGTTGCACGCGATCAAACGGACCATAACGATCCACGTAATTTAGATGTGCATACGTTCCGTAAGCGTACAAACACGCAAAAGTATTAGATTCAGCTGCAAAACCCCAGCCCAATGTGTACAGTCAAACCCCTGAACCCAAGCCAAGTTCTCGATTGCTTCCACAACCCTACCCTAAGCAATCCCAATAGCCATGTCCGCCACCGCAGCCGCCAGGTCTGTCCTGCGCTCCAACGTTATCCGAACTGTCGGACTCACCTACGGGCCCAAACCCGGACCCGGAAGCAAACCAGCTTTCTCTCCATTTCGCATCTCCAGGCGAAGTTCCCCCCCTCATCGCATTTTGAGGTAAGAAAACTCTAGCGCACAGCTAACTTTCCTATGTATCAAGAATAAAGAAAAATAGAGAATGAATTTTATTTTGAACTCAATTTATGATTTTTTTTTTTTAAAACATGAAAGGTCACCAGTAGAGTTGAGCTGCTGTGTGGAGACGATGCTTCCATATCACACTGCGACTGCTTCCGCGTTGCTTAATTCAATGCTTTCCGTCTCTCGCCGCAGCTATGGTTGGACCCCTGAAGGTGAATTAGATACATTGATACATCCATATTTCAATATCTATAAATATGAACATGAGTTGCGTGAATGTGTGTGTGTTTTCATTTTCTGGCATTGAACTTGGTATTGCATGTGCTTGTTTTGGAAAAATATTTGCAATTGATTTTTTTTTCTAGTGATTTTGAAGTGACTCTCATGAAAGATGTGATTTTAGCTTTGTGGGTTGTTTAACATTTCCAGTTCGTATTTGGATGAAGCTTGTAAGTTGTAAATTGTCTTATGGATCCAAGAAAGTTCAATCTGGAAAATTTGATGCTTAAATTAAAGGGATCCCATTTTTTTTATCATTTCTATTCACTCTAGGACAGTTGCATAGTTGGGAGGTTGAAATTATATAGAACTGAAGCAAAGGTTCTATTGTGCATAGAGTTTAAAATGATTGAAGATCTGAGTAGGAGAGAACAGATTTGATAATTGGAGGTTGGATTAGGATGACCTTGTCTTTATTTCTTTCTTCTGTAAGAATCATGGAGATGCTTCATAGGGAACAGATTGTAAAGAGTTGCGATTTAGGGGTAAAAAAAAAAAAAAAAGAATTCCTTATATGACATGCATATTCTAATTTGTTAGACAATCATTGCTAGTGAATTTTTTCTTTTTTTGCTTGGAGTATTGATATAGCAACTGCCAACTCTTTTCAGCTTAATCTTAGGAGATTATCTTGAGATCCTTTGGAAATTGTTTTATGTATTAGGTGGATAGGTAAGTGGGGAGCAATGCAGGCCTAGATAAATGATTAATTTTGCCTATGATGAGGAACCTTCCATACTGGAACCATTGTGATGTGCCCTTTTCACTGTCTAGATTTTGGTTTCGTTCTTTAAGTAGTCCTACCTGTCTCTGCTTCTCTCCCTTGTGAAATGAAAGAACATCTATTCTTCCTTTTGTAGGACAATACCAGCCTAGATGAAGATCAAGCAACCAAAGATGGAGTCATTTGGATTCTTTTCTAATTAACTTTTTTAAAGTGTTGTAGAATTTTATTTGAAGTAGTTAAGTGAGGAGATGGCTCTTTCTAGAAATAATGTTGAGAGTTGAGATATTAAATTCTATCTTCAAGTTTCAATGAGTTTGTGAAACTTTTCTGTTTCCTAAATTGCTTTTGTTCCTTATCTATTGGGGAACAAAATATGCTTATTTTTGTGTCTGCAATTTTCTGTCTATGGAACCATCGCCCTAGATTCTGCTGTAGAAAGCAACTTTGTGGCAAAGGACCAGAAGACCCTATATGGTTCAAATTATCTTTGAAATACAGTTGTTATACCATGCAGAAGATTTGTGGAATTTCCATGTTGGATGGTAATGATTTTATTTCTGCACATATGGCTCTTCAGTTCTCAATCATTCCTTGTGAAGGTGATGCTAAAATGAGCTATAGAACAATTAGATGGCAATGCAAGTGTTTTCCTCCCTGATTGAATCTAAAATAATTCTTTCCTGTCATTCATTTTCATGTGGATATAATCATGAGGGCCATACTAATTTGTTGTATTCACTCAGATTGCAATGATGATGTATGATGAATGTCAGAGGATTCGAGCAAAGTTTATGTACATGCACTCAATAAGAAGGTGGTGTTATAAAGTTTGTGCTAGCCTCTAAGGGTTTTAGATGCTTCTTGCTGTTTATAAAGTTAACAATGTTGTAAAAGATAATTCTGACTTTTTTTTTTAATTATCTGAGAAGTATCTGAGTTGAGTTGAGTTGAGAGTATCTGAGAAGTAGGAAGGTGTTAGCTACCTTAGCCCTTTTTTTGGCTTTTATTGTTGTTGTCTTGATTTGAGAGGTTCCTTAGGATCATTGAACTCCACTTGATTGACTTTGATTGGGTTGGGGAATTAAAAGCTGCCCTTCGTAGCACTGCTATCAGAATTCAGACATTTTATTTTTGCTTTCAATAATTTTCAATTAGCAATTTAACAAGATAAAAGAGTGACTCATATCTGCTATCATGCCTCTTGTATTGTAGATGGATGATTGTTCATTATTTGGATGCGGTGCATTGGTCGTAATTTTTCATTGATTTCAGTGGACTTTAGTCTTGCTCGAGAGATTATTCTCCTTGTGGAATGGAATGAGGCAATCCAAAGGTTCTTCTGCAAACATATGCAAGTAGGTACCTTGTGGAAATAGGTATATTTTGTAATTTTCCAGCTGCTGAAAGTGGATCATTGCTGAAATGGATATTTTTTGGTAATCCTTCTCTCTCTCTCTCTCTCTCTCTCTCTCTCTCTCTCTCCCCATTTTGTTCCACTGATAAGTTGTATTGCTGTAGCTCTGTTAGGCCAAAAACCACCAGAGCAACCCAATGGGGTCTGAAGCTGAGATTTCAAATTAGAGATATTATTAAGTCTTAGCCATTTAGCCTCTAAGGTGTCGCTTTTGATTCCATATCTTGGTTGGTCTCACTATGCTTAGTTGCGCACCTTGTTACAGTGAGCAGAACAGTTGGATTCCATCTCCCTCACAATACTTTTGAAAGGATATCAAGCTCATCACAAGAGCCAATTTCAAAAAATAAAAAAAAAAATAAAAAAAAAAGGCACATCACAAGAGCCCAATTCATATATTCTCAGACATCACAGTCCAATTAGCCCAACTCCTAAGCCCAATTATTTCCTGCAAAATCTACAGCGCATAATCTCCATTATAAACATTAAATTATATGCACAAAGGGCGGATAAAACTTATAGTATATATATATATAAGTTAGATTTTAAAAACCCCTTAAAAAATAAAATAATATATTAATAGTACTTCAACAATTGTCGAAAAAAAAAGATTACTAAGAAAATAAAAAGTTAAAACATACAGTTTGATAGAAAAAGAATTCTTATAATATTAAATCATATATTATATAATATAAATATTATTGAAAATATGAAATGATGAAAAATTCAAATATATAAAATAACTTGTTAAATTAAAATTGTATCACAAATATGGAATATTATTATGTTATAAATAACGATTCATATTTATTATTTTACAATCTAAATGTATCTAACATTATAAAAAAAGTTATTTAATTTATTATAGAAATAAATAAAAGAGAGGAAGAGAATACAGTATACGTATGTACTTGATAGCGCCAAAATCTTTGCTCTGTTTTTTTAATTTTTTCACAATAATTTATTAATTTTTTAAAAGAAGTTTATTTTGTTTTTTTTAATATTTTCACAATAATTTATTAATTTTTCAAAAGAAGTTTATTTTCTTTTATTTGCATGGTATAGAAAATGATTTCAACATTTTTTTAAATATTAATAAATTAATATAATTTAATTAATTTTTTTTGTGAGTTAACCAAGTCATTATAATTTTAAAAAAAATAAAAATAATTATTAATTAAATTATTTTAAAATTTAAAATCTTATGAATAAATATTTAGAAAGCATAATTAATAATTATATAAAAAATAAATTTTAATAGATATATTATTACTAAAATTTTAGATATAAATTTTAGATTATATTTAACATAATCAATTGAAATTTTTATCATTAATGAAATTTTGTAGTTTAATTCTAAAAATATGGAATATTAAAAAAAATAAAATTATGTTATATTGCTCTCGCTCTGCTTACGTCATGTCCGGCCACGGCCACATAGCCATCTCTCTCTCTCTCTCTCTCTCTCTCTCTCTCTCTCTTCCCTCTGTGTCTCTCGCCTTCAACACACAAAGCCCATCCTTTCGAGAACCAGTCAAATTTAACATGTAATGGATTACAAGTTGCATATGCTTCTCTTTTCTTTCATCTTTTCTGAATCAATTCTACACAAACTAGTCAAACACCCAAGAATATGCATATACCAGACAGATAAAACATCTCTTTCTATTCCTTTTCATTGGTTTCTTTATCTTAAATTGTTATTATAATTTATTTTTGAGATGATCAAAAGATATATGTGTGTATTTACAATATAGAAGAGCTTCAAAACCCCCTCAAAATCTTTTATTTTTAAAGAGAAAATGGACTCTGATTTTTGGACCTCTCGCCTCGCTGCTACCAAACGACAATACACTTTGCAGCACCATCATCAGAGCTACCACCTAGGTGGGTCGTCTTTTATTTTGTTTTTTAATTAAAATTTTTTTGGGTTCTTTTGATCGGTCATTGAATGTCTTGAATTTATATTTTCTTTATTTTTTGGATATGTGATTTAGATCGGTTGAGCATCGATGATTTCGAGGTAGAAGACGAGGTGGGACCCGATTTCCCATGTCCCCACTGTTATGAAGATTTCGACATTGCGTCTCTGTGTTCCCACCTTGAAGATGAGCACTCTTGGAAGTCTAAAGTCACCGTAAGTTTGAAACAAAAAGATATTTTCTGTGTTCCTGCTTATGTTTTTCTCTTCCTGATTGGGTTTTGTCGCAAAAAACTTTTATCCTTGTTATGAATTTAATTTAATGTTAACGATTTGGTTTGCTTTTGAGAAAGCAGACAAGCTAGTTGCGCTTACTTATGTTGGTACTTTAATGTATGCGTTTCACTCCTGGAGTCCTAGGCTTATAATAACCCTTTTCTTTCCTCTTATGTTTGTATCAGTTTGTCTTTTCTTTTGTTGATTTTATGGTTTAAAATCCCATACTTTTTATCTCAATAGAAAATGGGTTGAGCCTTGAGGGGACCAAATTTTTGTTAATATCTTTAAATGTGTATAATATATGCATGGTCCTAATATTGATGCCTTTCCATTCAAGTACCACGGAATGCTGGAAATGGATGCTTCCTCGTTTGGTATGCCATGTTGACAGATCGCTATTTTGCTGCTTGGTTCACCGTAGGGGAATCCTGCGCATGTTTTTGTTGCAGTATGAGGAAATTTAGCCTTGAGGATTGAGCTTTTTGGTGCCTTATTTCTATAATCAAACTGGTTGTATGGTAGAAAAAGTCCTATGTTGAAAGTAATCTAGAAGATTAATTTGATTTATGGATTGTTAGAGTTGGTTTGTTTCAAAGCGGTTTTATTTGTTTGAATAGATCATTCAACAACCACCTAATGGAGTTATTAACTTATTACTCATTTTGGTGTTGCTTGCTACTTGATCTTCCAAT
Organism: Hevea brasiliensis; assembly: GCF_030052815.1. NCBI lineage: Eukaryota > Viridiplantae > Streptophyta > Magnoliopsida > Malpighiales > Euphorbiaceae > Hevea > Hevea brasiliensis. The sequence continues at coordinate 83,245,781 of NC_079503.1, forward strand.
TATTCTGTTTGCATGGTTTCTGAGATGTGGTTTTGATCATTAGAGCAGCGCTGAATCTAATTGTTGCTGTTGGCTATGCAATAGAAGGGATCATGCTTCATGTTAGAGGTAAAAGAGTGGAGTGTCTTCAAATGGCCATGAAGAGGCTAGTCCCTTCTTGAGTAGACCTAACTATGAATATGAAAGAAGATTTGCTTGAATGTTAGATCAGTTACGTTCCTCTCTAGGAGGTCCTTGAGTTGAGCAGCCTGCTTGAATAATTTACAACAGATACTTGATATCAGTTTCACATTTTTAGTTTGTTCCATGAGCAATTAAGGACAGATATAGAAGAAGGTGTGACTGAGGTTCTAACTTCCAAAATATGAAGAGGATATCAAGAGCTGGCAACCCTTTCAGTTTTTAGTACAGCAAATAGTCTTTTAATTGCTGCAAGTAGCATGATAGATTTGCTTTTATGAATGGTGTCAAAGATGTGGTGGTTAGTACAATATTTGGGGTCATGTTGGTGTGTTGTTTCAATTGTTTGAGATTTTAAATGAGGATACATGCGTGTGATGCTTGTTGTAGCGAGTAAGAATGTGAAGAAGTGACAGGCCAATAGAAATGAAGGTATAAGAGTCCAGACATTTTTTCTTTTGCTCTTCTTTATAGAAATCCCTTTTGTTCTCTTGGCATTTTCTTCTTTCTTTTTGGAAGGTACTGTTGTAATGAAAAGTAAGGCAGAGGGAAAGGGAGGGAGGAGAAATGAAAATCGGATCTATATTGTACCATGATCAATTGTAATTCAGTTTTTAAGCCATTGCTGTTCAATGCAATCAATTCCTCATACACTTCTCTTTAAGAGTGTGATCAACAGCAGATCTCTCTCTCTCTCTCTCTCTCTCTCTCTCTCTCTCTCTCTCTCTCTTTGTGTGTGTATGCATGCATGTTTGTCTTTCACCTTGATGTACAGCTTGCAAATTTCTCCCAGTTATCAATGTTGGGTTTTGAGTTCAAGTGTTACAATGAAGTCTATTTGTTCTTGAGAGTTATTACCCATCTGAAAATGCTATTGCCCATTTAGCCTCCTTTTTCAGTCCCCCTTAACATTCATGATCAATGCCTTGTATTTCTTCTGTTAAGCTTTTATGGGATGACATCCTATATAATCCAATTCTTGGGATATGTTTGCATTGTTTACAGGAAGGACAAATTTCTTGACACTGTTCTCATGAGGACCTTTAGATGAGAACATAAATATGATGGACTTAATTTCATATGAGGTAGTTAAAGGGTACAGTCCATCCACAGGTGTTCTTAGTTAATGAGGGACAAAGTGTTTGAAGTGACAAACTAAGAGAGGATGAATAATTGTGTGATGAATATATATCAATTCTTACAAATATAAAATCTATTTGTTTCACTTATAAACTACAGAAATTACAAAATTCTAGCAGTTTCCTTTACCTGTTTTTAAAGAACATTTAACTCATCAAGTTTCATCATATAGCCTTTGTTCATCCAAACATTCTGTTTAAAGAGCTTGATCTAGTTTGTTTACTTTCTCTCATTCTCTTCATACAATCATAAGTTTTTTGTCTTTTGTGTATCTTTTCACTCCAAGATGATAATAGGAAAGAGAAGGTAAAAAGAAAATTAACTAAATAGATATGAACAACTGGGTATATTGACTGTTATTGTTAATCCATGATGGAGGATGATTTTTATAACAAGCTTTTGATTCTGATTTATGCTTTCCGTCAAGATTTTCATACTGCATCGCATCCGCTTTACCATTGCAGGTTTGTCCTATTTGCTCTGTTAAAGTTGCTGGGACATGCTAAGTCATATCACATATTCACATTACAACATGGATACTTGTTTAATATGTCCTTAAAATGGAGATTTCCATAAGCGAATGTTTTTGTTTTTTGAGAAGTATATTGATAATGCTGATCGTATGCCCATTAACAAAATAAAATTATTTTTCAAGTTTCCTTTAACTGGAGATTACTTGCAGAGACGTCACAAATTACGTAGAGTTGCAATTCCCAACGGCCAGGCATTGTCTCTGCTTGGATTGGATCTTCGTGAGGCTCATTTACAAGTGCTCTGAGGGGGTGGTGGATATAGGTCAAGCAATGCTAATGTGTCTAATGCAGCTACTGACCCATTCCTTTCATCACTTATTTTGAATTTCCCTGCATCTGAAGCTGAAGAAATTTCAAAATCATTGGTAACAATTGTGGAAGATAATCCTGCAAAAAATGCAGAGCCAGCATATATGAGGAGATCAAGGTACTGATTCTCATCACTTTTTAATAATAAATGGAGCAAACAGCAAACTCATTTATGCCGTTGTTTGCTTTTTCATTTGTTAGAATAAAACATACATAAAAGAGTCTGTCAGCATCATGCAGATCTAGCTCTAGTGATACATCATTAGGGAGCTTTTATTTTAGGATACATGCAAAAAGCAAACTCATCCAGGTTACGGAAAATCATTTTGATATTTTTCTTGGCAGCTAATCATGTCGACTCCTAATAGTTGAGAGATTTGATTCAAAATGGTAATATTGCTAACAAAAATTTGCCTTCCTGGTTTCAATTGGAAGTTTGACTAACTAATACCTAGCATATTAATGCATGGTCAATCACTAAAGATTCTGTTTTTGGATTAAAATTTTGACTCCATTTCTCTGTCTGTCTTTTACCTGCAGTTTCAACCCTTCTTTGAGTTATGAAGAAAGGGAGAACAGGATGAGGCAAGCTGGTGGAAGAGCTGGTTTTGTGCAGGATCTGATTCTGTCAACTTTGTTAAGAGACTAACTAAAACAGTAACTTCATTTAGAAAAATAATGGATGGGATCTAAAATCTTCGTAAGAGGTACAATTGGGTGGGGTTCTAATTGTGTTACATTGCTCAAATAACCTCAATGATGCCTCATTTGAATATTGAAGCGGCTCCATGACTGCTGGATGATAGGTTGACTGCTGGATGATAGATTATATCTCATCCATTTCCATTCCCTCTGGACAAGCAATTTACTACATTCTGCAGAAAGCCAGAAAAAAATGAACTTCTATTTCATGAAAGACTTCATTTTATGAATACATTCTCGTTTTGCAAGATAAACCCTTCGAATGCTAATTTGCAGCACAGTACAGCATCATATAGAGCATTATATATGCTCTAGTTATTCATGCGCAGTCAGACAATGAGAAGGGAGAAGATTGTGCAATGCTCATATTCTGATCATTTTTGGCTACGAATGAAATTGCTGACATAACAAAAAATATTGAAATGCATTTCAATGTAATTGACTTCATACTATATCGTGCTTTGTTGAGTTTACCTGAAGGAAAATTCATGAATGGAATCAGGTTATTCTTGTGTTAATAATGTCCAGATGCTGATTCCAACCTGCCTGTTGAGAAATGAACAAGATCAATTATCCATATTGGAATTGTGTGTGTGAGTGCAGCGATTCAACAAGAAAGAAAAAAAATTACCTATACTTGATTTATTATGAATTATTTCACGTGTGAATTTTATTATATTCAAAACAACAATTATTGGGTAAGAAAATAATGATGATATCGTTAGATTTGTTCTACCACATTGCTTCTTGTTGTTTCATGTTAGTTTGGATTTGGTGTTTAAGGTATGTATAAGATTTAGTAAAATTTCCTCGAGTGCTGCCAAGATAGAACACCCAAAATGCCATTTCAAGACATCGTGTTCTTTCAATCAATGTGGGATTCCTAAATCGCACCTCATCCAATCTAATTGACTATTGGTTGTTCTAGAGGAAGGAACCTTACCCCTCGCAGATTTTACTTCATAAGAGGATTATTGCATTCCAACTGGAACCTAGCCAGCCCCACCACCAAAACGACAAGGACAGCCACTATTTCCAAAGTTTTAGTACTTTAGCACCCACCAGAAGTTGGTGGCGGCGGCGGGTGGTCGGTGCATCTCAATCACCCATCACTTGTAGCGGTTAAGATAAACATAAACTAAGAAAGTACGACACAAAGCCCACGTCAATTTGCGTCTCTCTGCTATTGCTCGGTATGCCACTGCCATTAAATATTCACTTGTTCCTCTTCCCATATTACTCGCGTGTATCAATCTCCATCCACCCCGCATTCCCTCTGCTTAGAATTTTCATCCGACGGTAGTTTTTTATTGTCCAATAATATAAAGATATTCCTCGTGTGCAGAGGGTAAAAGAGCAAAGCTACGAAACTGCTCTTTTCTTTGAGACTGAGAGAGGGCCATCTCGACTCTTGAGTTTTGAGGTATCTCTGTTTTTGGGTAATTTTTTGAGGAAAGGGGATACGATGGTGGAGCTATTTGTGTTGGTTTGCACTGGAGTTGTGATGTTGCTACACGGAGCTAATTTCTTCTTCCATGTTCTTTCCCAGCACCTCGCCATTCGTTCTCTCAGGTGCTTGCCTTTCTCCCCAAACCCAGTTTTCCATTCTGTATGCGATCAAGGTTCGGTGTTTGGTTTCTCAAGAAAAAGATCAAAGCTTTTATTGTTTTTTATTAGCGATCAAGGATCAAATTTTGATTCTTATGCAAAAAGATCAAAGCTTTGATCTTCTATGGTATTTGGTATTTTGTGGATTTTAAAAGGTTAATTATATTTCTGATTGGTTATTTAATGTCCCTCATACTAACTTGTTCTTTTAACTGGTTGCAGCTTTCTGGGTTCTGTTGGATGGTGAAGGAAGAAGAGAGAGAGTGGAGATGGTAGCTTGCAGTGCTTGTCTATGTATATAAATTCATTTTTTGGGCAAAATAGCATAGTGCTAGTGTAGATTGTAAAAGCAACATGGGCTTCGAATAATGAAGAACTATGAATTTTCGAACTAAATTTATCTTCTTTTAATCATATGTACTCTGTTTTTGTTTAGAATCAGAGAATGTTCATTCTTTTGATGTTAATGTTTTTGTTAGAACACACAGTCTGTAGCATTCATTTAGTTTCGTATATGCTTGCTGTTGCTGGCATAAGACGAGAATAATATAATATGCTCTTGGAATGCATTCGTCCAGACTTCATCCAAAAAGCCAGTTCAGGGGGAGATCTTATCGAATCAGTGAACCAAGAATGTCTTGAAAATTTAGCAAGCAATTAGTTAATGGACCATTTTCGTTTTCTTTCAATGATTCCTTATTGTATCAGAAAGATTAGGTGTGTAGAGAGATGGTTTCTGTGTTGGTGAGGCCGATTTTGCAAGTTTTGAACATGGATTGGCATCAACTACCGCTGATTGGACCTGGCCACTTAAAAGGGTTCGGTTTCGATTTGATCTGATCCAGTCAGATTTGTAAGTTAAACCTCTAATTTAAGGTTTATAGGATTGGGATCAAACAGGGTAATGAATTTGGAAATATCTATAGTTTAGAACTACAAGTTGTCTATATAAGTGTTTGGTTCTAGTTCGGTTCAGGGTTTGCCTAGAAATCAAATTTGAATTGAAATTTTGATACGATTCTAACTCGGTTCTTTATTGTTTTGGTTCCAGTTTGATACTATTATTGATTTTTCGGTTTCAGTTCGATTTTGTATAGTTTCGGTTTAGTTTTCAATTCTTAAAATAATTTTATGTAATTATTTCTTTAAAAAATCATACTTAAATTAGCATTTAAATTTTGAATTGGGTTATTAATACATAATATATCTTTTTGTTATTTCTAAGGTATATATAAAATTTAGGGTTAAATATATTATATAATATAATAATATAAGTATATCATATAATATACATTTTAAATATTTATTAATCATAATCATATAATATTTAACTATAAGATATAAATATAATTAAGAATATATATAAAAAAGATAATAGTATATTTATAATTAAGAATTATAAGATAATTTAATGTATTTATATCTAAAATTATTAAAAATATATAAAAAATGAAATATAATATTAGATTGTATTTAGTTTATAATTATATATACATATATAAATAAATAAATATATATATATATATATATATATATATATATATATATATATATATATATATATATATATATATATATATAAATTCGGTTCTTTGTTCAGTTCTGGTATGGTTCTGATTCAGTTCTTAGCGAAGAATAAAAATCGAACTAAAGTATCAAAATAACTTCGATTCGGTACAATTCTTCAATTCGATTCAATTCTCCCAATAACCGTGTACAACCCTAATTGTCTGCAATAAAAAAAGAATATTAACTACCCTAGTTGTTTGCAATAAAAAAAAGAATGTTAACTACAGAAATAAAAAAATTAATATGTATATCAATAGCATGGATAGAATATTTACGAAAATCATTTTGTTTAAATTCAAATCTGATTAATATTCTCAATATTTTGATTAAATTCTACCATCAACTACCAAATCAACTCTCCAATTGGTTTAATTTTATATATTTTAATTAATAATTAATATAAAAAAATATTTTTTATTAATAATTTATATTTTAAAAATTTAAAATGTTTAAATTTTATTTATTTAAAATATAATATATAAAAAGTTAAAAATATTATTATAAAAAACATATTTTATATTTAATTAATTATTTATATAAACAAATTTAAGTAACAAATGTTACAAAATCTAAATCGATAATGTATATTATCTCTTAAACCTTAATACATCATAAATTTAGTTATATATTATTCAAATTCGTCTCATAAAAGTTTAATTGGATCGAGTATCTGCAAATATCTGATTCGATACCATTCTATTGTTGAGCTAATGTTTGTTTAAGTTTCTTTTTAGAATGGAATGGTGATATTTTCCTACATACAATTCAAAGTTTACAGCCAAACAATTAAACAAACAATTGATTATTATCAAAATAATAATTCAATAATTACTGAAAATAAAATTTCTAAAGGTTATCATGTTTGAAATTATTAATTTCTTGGGAAAAAAAATTAAAAAATTTACTTTAAATCACAATTAGAATTAATTCTTTTTTATTGCGTTTGAATTCATGTATTTGAATTTGAAATTTAGATTTCAAAATTTATTATATTTGAAATTTAAAATTAAAAATTTTAAAAATACCTTGTTTGCATAATAAAAAAAAAATCAAATTTAAAATTTAAAATGGAGATGATATACAATAAAAATGTTTCTTCAATTGATTTTGAATTTCAAATAATATGGGTAATATAGTTATTTCAAATCCTTACCTTTTTTATATTTACTTTGGATTTATCAAAATCTACATTCATATTTTTAAAATTTTCAAACAAAGTATTTGATTAAATCCAAATCTATAACTTTAAATATATGAATCCAAACACAACCTTAACTTTATTTAATATAGTAGAATATTAATTAGTTTTCACAATTGTAATTAAATGGGTTAAATTAAATTTGAGAAAATAAATTAAAATATAGTCTTTAAAATTTTATTTAATTAAAAAAATAGCTATTAATTTAAATTTTATATTTAAAAGAAAATATATTTTATATTTATTTTATTTATTATATACAATCTATTTTATATTTATTTTAATTAAAATTTTATATTTAAGTATAAATTTAAAATTATTTTATTAAATAAATAAAATTTCACGAACTACATTATAATTTATAATTAATTTTTTTTATATCACTTAGTTACCATTGTAACAATTAATTAATGTTGGCTATAATACATAATTTCTATTTTTTTTTTAAATAACTACACTTGTAGTTCAACGTATAAATGAAACGACCTACCGTTTTATTGCTGCTTGCTTCGCAATCATGCCCAACAGAGCGCAAAGCCCCTAAGCAAGTTAATGTCAGACGGGCAATGAACCTCTGTTATCTGCGTTCCCTCCAAAAACCACTTCACCAATACCGTTACCAACTTTTTAAACCCTTCATTCCCAAAACCCCATACCTGCACTGTAATAAAGTTATCAAATTTTTTAATCCAGATCTCTGCGGAATTTAGCCAACACCCAGAGGTCATTAGTTTCTCATGCACAACCCAAAAGTTCAATTTTTATTCCTCGCGCACATTAACACCCTACTCTAAGCTCCTCTCTCAATGCACTGCTTCGAAATCTCTAACTCCAGGCATGGAAATTCATGCCCATGTAATCATATTTGGTTTGTCTCAAGAACCCAATACAAGAAACCTTTTGATCAAACTCTACTCAAAGTGCCAATTTTTCGTTATGCGCGGAAACTTGTTGATGAAAGTACTGAACCGGATTTGGTTTCTTCGTCTGCTTTCATTTCTGGGTATTCACAAAATGGGTTTGGTAAAGAAGCAATTTTGGCCTTTTACGAGATGCATTTGTCGGGTGTTAAGTGCTATGAATTTACTATTCTTAGCGTCCTGAAGGCTTGTACGGTCACTAAGGATTTGTGGCCAGTGAGGCAGGTTTATGGGACTTTGGTGGTAACGGGGTTTGAAAATGATGAATTTGTTGCAAAAAGCTTACTTGTTTTGTATGCAAAATGTGGGGAGTTTGTGGATTCCAGGAAGCTATTTGATGCAATTCCACAAAGGAGTGTTGTTTCGTGGAATGCGTTGTTATCGTGTTATTTGCAGAGTGATTAATGTGGAGAAGCAATTGATTGTGGAATGCATTGTTATCGTGTTAGTAATCAAGGAAGAAAGATGCATGGATACTTGATAAAGCTTGCCTATGATTTAGATCTATTCTCATCAAATTCTCTTGTTGACATGTATGCAAAAGTGGGAACTCTTTAGGATGCTATCCATGTTTTTGAGGAAATTGAAAAACCTGATATTGTTTCTTGGAATGTTGTTATTGCAGTTTGTGTTTTTAGTGAGTACCATCATTGGACTATAAAGTTGTTTGGGAAAACGAATAGGTTGGGGATATGCCCAAATATGTATACCATATCAAGTGCTCTTTACGCCTGTGCTGGAATGGGTCTCTGGGAAATCGGAAGACAGTTGCACTCTTGCTTAATAAAGATGGACATAGGATCAGATTCTTTTCTAGGTGTTGGACTTATAGATATGTTAATGACTGATGCATGATTGGTTTTTAAGTCAATGCCAGAGAAGGACTTGATTGCTTGGAATGCTGTGATCACTGGACATTCAGAAAATGGGGACAACATAGAAGCTGTCTCTCTCTTTCCTTTAATGCACGAGGAGGGAGTTGGAGTAAACCAGACAACTTTATCAACAGTTCTTAAATCTGTTGCTACCTTGCGGTCTGACCACATTTGCAGCCAAATTCATGCATTTTCTGTCAAAGCAGGGTTCGAATCGGACAACTATGTTGCTAGCAGCCTTATTGATACGTATGGAAAATGTGGTTACATAGAAGCTGCAACCAATGTGTTCAAAGAAAGCCCATTTGTAGATTTGGTGGCGTTTACATCTATGATAACAGCTTATTCTCAAGGAGAACAAGGTGAAGATGCTTTAAAGCTCTATCTGGAGATGCAAGATAGAGACATCAAGCCAGATTCCTTTCTGTGCAGTTCTCTTCTGAATGCATGTGCAAATTTATCACCATATGAACAAGGGAAACAAATTCATGTTCATGCGTTGAAGGTTGGATTCATGTCAGATATTTTTGCTGGGAATTCCGCTGGGAATTCTCTTGTTAACATATATGCCAAATGTGGAAGCATTAGATGATGCGGACCGTGCTTTCTCTGAAATACCTCAGAGAGGAAGAGTATCATGGTCTGCAATGATTGGAGGAATTGCCCAACATGGGCATGGGAAAGAGGCCCTTCAATTATTCAATCAGATGCGAATAGAGGTGTTCCTCCTAATCACATAACTCTAGTCAGTGTACTTTGTGCTTGTATTCGTGCAGTTTTGGTTGTTGAAGCTCAGCAATATTTCAAATCAATGAAAAAGTCGCTAGGTATTGAACCAATGCAAGAGCATTATGCCTGCATGATTGATCTCCTTGGTCGAGCAGGGAAATTGGATGAGGAATTCAATGCCATTTCAAGCAAATGTCTCAGTGTGTGGGCCCCTTCTTGGTGCTGCAAGAATCCATAAAAATATTGAGCTTGGACAACAAGCTGCTGAATGCTTTTTGCCCTAGAACCTGAGAAATCAGGTACCCATGTTCTTCTTGCAAACATTTATGCATCAGCTGGCATGTGGGACAATGTAGCAAAGATGAGAAGACTCGTGAAAGACAGCAAGGTGAAGAAGGAGCCTGGGATCAGTTGGATCGAGATAAAGGACAAAGTATACACATTCATAGCGAGAGATAGAAGCCATTCTAGAAGTAAGGAAATATATGCAATGCTTGACGAGTTACGTTACCTCTTAAATAAAGCTGGTTATGTTCCTATGTTAGAAATTGACCTCCATGACGTTGAACAAAGTGAGAAAAGGCAAAACCTATAACACCACAGTGAAAAACTTGCAGTTGCTTTTGGCTTGATCGCCACCCCACCAGGAGCTCCCGTTAGAGTGAAAAAGAATCTTCGAATTTGTTTGGACTGCCATATTGTATTCAAATACATTTGTAAAACTGTCTCGAGGGAGATAATTGTGAGAGACTTCAACAGATTACACCATTTCAGAGATGGTTGAGGTTCTTGTAGCGATTATTGGTAACATGAACATCCCAGGATTTATCTGTTATTCATTCGTCGTATACTAACAACTAAAGATTCCCCCTACATGCTTTAAAAATTAGGTGTGTTTTATTTAAAAAATATGAAATTTTGGTCGTATTTAACGTTAATTCAAATGTGATTACTCATCAATGAAGATCCCCAGTTTGAGATTGATTATAAGAATCAAACTATCTTGTTACCAATAGGGTCATATATCCGGTGGAATGCAATTTCCATCTTGATCATTTTATGATACTCTTTTCTGATATCAGGCGTAAATGACATCAAATATCAATTGGAGACGGAAGCATGCTTTGAAGCAAAATATTTAATTTCTTCAGCATTTTATTGCACCATAAGATGGTTTAAATTCTTTTGCGGTACTGGCTTTTGCTAAAAAAAAATGTTATCCATCAAAATGGATTATTTTAAGAAGCTGAATCTGAGCAAATAATGTACACTGTAACACTGGTATTATTTACAGCAGAACATAAATTGGTATATATTTGGTCTATTAATGCAGACTTGGTATCCCAATAGAACTAAATGGTGAAAATGTATCTATAAAATCGACCTCAACTAGTTTAGGATTAAGGCCCTATTACATGAGCTTTCTCACATCAACATCATCGACTCCTCTGACATTATAGCTAATAATGAATACTTCACTTTGATTGAGATTCTACCACCTTCTACACACAGCTTGGCACCAGTGACCACCCAGTATCCAGGCGCCTCATCTGGACCCCTCACGATTTCCTTTGTGTCCACAAAGTTTGACATTTTTGGTGCCCTTGTTGGCGAGGGTGGATCTCCATGAAAAACCGCAGAATTCACATCCACTTTCACTGGCTTTTCTGGTGGTGGATTCAGACCAGCACTGAACCTTGTGCTGATCAACATTGAGATGACCCCCGATTTCCGCGGCAAAGTTGAAGGTCCATCCCATTCTGATCTGCGGATCCTTGCTGATGCCACCATTGAGAATCCAAGCCTCAGGAACAAAACTTTCTTCATCCCAATTATCTTAACCTCAAACCAGGCCCTTGACACAATAGAAGCAGAGTCATCAATGTGGGGGCCATTGTAACGCACTGGGGCAGTACACACATGGGAAAATATGCTACATTTAACAGGTTCGACGTAGCCTCGTTCCACAGGTTCCTCGATGGTCTCATATCTATGATCATCTGAGAGTTGGAGAATACTGGGAAGAATCGAAAGATGCTGGAGATGGATAGCCAAACGGTCACTTCTCTTTCCTTCCAAATATAAACGGATTCCTGTCACTGGCCGATTTCCAGAATCCACCTGTAATGCATGGATTTATTAACCAAAAAAATGGTAAGAGGACAATCAAATTCTATAATAGAAATAAACATATTTGCAGAGTTTGAAGATAAAATAACTAGACAGCCATAGCAGGGCCTTCTCACATACTAAGGGGATGAAGAGTTAGAGGCTATAAAAATCCTTAAACAATAACCTAAATATTTCTTTAAATTCCTTTCCTTTTTTTTTTTTTTTTGGTGATGAGATTGCTAATGGGTTTCAGCAGTAAACTTTAGGCTCGTTAAAGGAATAATTCAAAGGTCCTAATAGCACCATCACCTAAAGCAGTTTGATTTAGATCATAGAACCAGTGGTATTTCTTTGGTGCAGTACAGAATCACCTGCATGGTGTTGACGTAAAGCTTAGGGCCCATAAAGGTAAACTGGAGAGATGGGGATGCTTGCTTTCTGCGCTCAAGAGTAAGAGGTAGATCACCATATTCTGGAGCCCACTGCCGAGGTAACTGAAACTCTAAAAACTGATGGAGTTCCTCTATGGACGGTTTGTCTGCAAGATTTCACTAGACATCAAACTACTAGCATTGCAAAATAGAAGATATGATGAAAGTTAAATGCAACAATTTTCAGATCATAATGCACCTGGCATTGGCTAAATCCATATGATCATTCCTAGTGGGCTACAACATCTGTAACAGTTCATGAAAAAAACTGTACATCGTAACATCTAGAGATGCAAGCATTGATTGGTTAAGCAATCGCAACCAAACAAGACTGATTCTGCCAACTGACTGTTAAAAAGCACCGAGGCTGAATGTTAGATCTTAGGCTAAGAAGTATGAGAAACTGCATCAAACATGCCAGCAACAATCTAGAAATAGGATTTGCCTCAAATCTGCCTCGAGTATCTACAGTAGTGTGACATGTGATATATACTTCATTTAGTTTATAAAAGGAACTACATATAATTCATTGAATTCAGGATTGTGCCATGGATGGATCACCCATGTCATACAGAGACCAAAATAACAGCTGAGGGATGCTACGCACATCGAAGGTAAAGATTGACTGCATGACTTAAAAATCCATTGCCTCGGACACCACCTAAAAGAGAAGTTACAGGCACAAAGGACATTGAAATGACATTTGGTGACTGTGATATTGTGGGGAGCCACTGATAATGACTTTGACCAATATCTACACCTCCCCTTCGAACAGAAATGCTCAGTATATCCTGTCAAAATAATCACAACAACAATAATATATCAACAAAATATTGGCCTGTTTAGATCAGTTTATGTCCCATTGCTCACCTCATTTTTTATGGGAGTAATGACAGTTGGCCCCATTGAGGTGGCAAATCCACAGGGATCACATAACACAGAATGTTCATCTTCCTAAAAAGATAAACAGATATAAAATAATTAGAAAGTTTTCACTATCATTTCTCCATATTAAACTCCCATTACTTTATTTGAAACCAGAAGCATCATGCAATTATGATCATGCAATTATGAGCTTATATTTAAGATTAATTTAAAAGAATGATTTAAAATTTGAGTGCTGACACTACTCTTATTTCATGAAGGGTAGTTGCTGATAGAGTAAAGTGCATGGTCCCAAATTATCTATGAAAAATTATTGATTGCAGTCAACCGAGCTCCTTTGATGAGGACAAAAGTTTATTTATCAAAGAAGAAAAAGTGAGGAACAGAAACTCTGGAGGGGTAAGATTCAGTTTGAACTCCTAGTGAAGCTCCTAGAAAGATGAATAAAGCGTCTCAATTTACAATTTCACTAGAAGTAACTAAACAAACTTCAATAAGGAAGAGAAACAGTGGTAATTGGGAACAATTCACGAAAGGGATGGGGATGGGGTCCTTCATGTAGATTTAACAAACCCATAAAGTTACAAGTATTTGACTTGGAGCATACATATGTAGACAATATTTTTAACTTTTCAATTATTAATAGAATAAATAATAAAAATATAAATTTAGAAAAAAATTTAAAAATGTAAAAAAAAAAATTAAGAACATATCTTGTAAATATTTATGGATGCTCTTGTTTACCATTTCCACATTCTCTTTTTGCTATAACTTTTATAGGCTTTTTTTTATTATTATTAAAATTTAGTAGAATTATTTTTTAATAGTAATTTTACTTAATATTCATTCATGATTATATCCTTAGGACTGTGTGAGTGTGACTTTTTATATGCAACTGTTATATTCATTAATTATATTTTATCTTATTTTTCATTAGCTTATTTATCTTCCTATCATAACTCAGATTTATATTGTGGCCTTATTTCATGACTCAATTTTATAATATTTATATAGACTTAAATTTATATAGATGTTAGATTAAGAAATAGGATATGAAAAGTTACACCAATAAATAATTAGTGATAATAATATGATCATAAATTTAGTAAGACTAGTAAATTTTATTTAATTATTAACAATTAATCACAATTAACCATAAAATATAACTAAAAAGATAGAAAAAAGATTAATTAAAATTATGGACAACCACTTAATTATTTGATTGTATTTTTAATTATTTAATACTTATTGGTTTTAAAGTTAAGAATTTTTTACAATCATGGTTCATATATGTTAACAAACTAAAAAGTCATATATTAATTAATTACAATAATAAGACTTGAAAATTATATATATATATATATATATATATATATATATAAAATAAGCCACTAAAATGAAAATCAAAAACTTATTCTCCTAAAAGTTACATAGTAATAATAAGATTAATACATTTTATTTAATATATATATAATAAATTAATTATTAATAATAAAAATATACATTATTTGTAATTATAATTTATAAATATAAATATACATTAATTTTATTTAAATTTTTTTTAAACATTAAGGAACTAAAAAATTACATATTAAATCGTGGTAATAATAAAATAGGGGTAAAATCACATAGAGAAAAAAATCTAATAGAGTGCCACTTATCACTTTCCAGTGAATTTATTTTAGAGAAGAGTTTTATTATATTTATTATATAGATTATTGAGGGAGACTTGGAACATATAGTTGTGGTGTTGACAAGAAAGTGAAAGGTTCAAGCTGGCATTTTCCCTTTTTGGTAGAAAAGTGAAAGGTTCAAGCCTAGAAGGATAAAGCAACAGCAGAATGCAGAGAAAGTGAAATCAACACAATGTCTGATATACTTTTGTTAGTATCCAAACTTTACCAGGTTCAGTCATCAGGTAACAACTCCTGTCTTCATCAGACCTGATCTTTGTGATATATGACACATTTTTATTCTCATAAAAACCATGACAACGATGGTTATCATAATTTGAGATTCCATGTACGTTGATTTCTCAACGGTTCAGTGGCGTTTACCTTATCGGAAAACCTCTCGTCAGCTACTTGCTTTAACAATTTCTGTATTTCAGGAGGCTGAGCATTTGATTTTTGTAATTGCTTTATGTGTATTACATCTTTACCACCCATCTTTACTCCAACAACGATATGAGTACCATATTTCTCAATGAATCTGAAAAAACAAAATATTTAACATTGACATGAATTGGTATCTCGGGGACAAAACAGTTAATGAGTTAGCTTCTGCTGAAATTTATTTACAGGCATTACAGGGCGAGGCCTAAAGAGGGGAAGAAAGACAGATGCAGCAGCCAATTTGGTTTCAATTTATCGGTTCAAAGAAATTATTGTCTAGACTTGATCTATCATAAACTCAAGGCACAAACATGTGAGACTCATATATTTAATATAATAGATAGGTCCAACACATATACTATGTTTTGAGTTCATAGTAAAATGGATTTAAATAAGAAAAATCCATTCTATTTTTAATTTTTCAATTTTTCTTTTCCATTTTTTCTAAGAATTTTTTATTGGATTTTTTTATTAAATAAACTCTATTAAGTCTTAAAAGTGAAGATATATCAATAGATTCATATTAATAATTATAAACCAAAAACTATAGTTATAATTATGATAAACAATTTATTGTAGCATTTTTTAAATGAACAATTTTGTTTAACATTTCAAACTTACATGAAATTTAAAAAAAAGTTGTTAAAAAGCTATAAGAAATATCATTTAGTTCATTGTTCTTCTAGTATTTTATTTAATAAAATTATAGTATATTAAATTTTAAAATATATAATTTATAATTTAGAGAATAAAGGAAATTTTTTTTAACAAAAGGTAGATGTTTTGGTTCAGAACCTTTGAACAAAGAATTGCCTACAGCCGATTGATCCAGTCTTTGAACATGAATTGGGCTTCAAGATTCTTGTAAAAAAAAAAATTATAACAAAAGAAGGAAAAATAAAAGAAGAATGCAGCTGCTGGCATTTGACCCCAGGAACAATGACACTGACAAGGTGCAAAAATTGGAAAACTATGTGTTTTCCACTTTGCAATTTAACAAGTAGTGTGACAGAGAGACATGGAAAGCTATTTGTAGTTGTTTTCTAAGCATTATTTTAAATTTGTAAATTTTGGAAAATTGGTTTCTATTTTCTATTTGGGAGAATTTTTATAACTAAAAACTAAATTCCCTTTTTTTAGTTTTCTTAGAATAATTTTCAGAAAAACTAGTCTTGTTTTTCATAACTAAACAAGCCTTTAATTATTTCAAGAGCTAAAAATAACATCTAGGTTCTGTTTATAAAAAATACTTTCCATAAAAATATTTATTATTATTTATTTATAATATTAAATTAATAAAATGTATTTATATTTGTACAAATATTTTCACATTTTTAATAAAATTGTTCAAGTCTAAAAAAATAACTTTTCTTAAAAAAAGTTGTTAACTTTTTTTTTTAAGTGCCCAAATAATAAAACAATGTGAAAAATTTTTTAACGTTATCATTGTCAATTCCATGAAATTAAATAATGGCCGTTACGTTAAGTAACAACCGTTATTTATTGAAATTTTTAACTACCGTTATTGATATGACCGAGTATATATATTTTTTTTACTCATTTCATGAAAATTTGTGTAATGGCAAGCCGTTATCGTTACGTTAACAGTCATTACGAGTCTGTTTCCGTTTCCCATGACTGCGGCTGCAGTTGCGACCGCGACCGCAATTTAAAACCATGGTTCCAATAGACCGTGTTTCAAAACCTGGTTCACGCATCTAAATTAAACTCCAACGTCCAAACACAGTAGCAAGTAGGCCATTCGGAAATTTTTAAAGACTCAAATATGCATCTTATTAGTATTTTGCTATTTATTCAAGTTATAATCAAAATTATATGTAAATTAATCAGCTTTAAAGAACTTACTCAGCAAGGGCAGCAGCATCCCATGAAGTAGGCACTTCTTGTTTCAGCTGCTCGGACAAGGCTAAATGGGATCTTTGCAGCTCTATATTATATAGAGTTATGAACCAACCATCATAAGCAAGATTTTTTGCAGAAGCTGCATCTTTCTGCCAGCTTCCCTTGAAGTCAAACATGGCATTAAATATTCCTGAGGGAATTTTACCTGACAAAGAAAGATCCTGATTGAACTTTTCCGACATCTGCACATAGAGTAAGAGAACAACAAGAAGTTACAACAGGGTTCACCATAATCATTACATCCCAAAGATAGTAAAAGAAAAAGCTATGATGATAAATTTAAATAAATGGGTTCTCCTAATTTCTGTAATATATACTTACCAAAAATCACGATCAGCTTAATTAGCATCATCATTATTATCAAGTACTGAGTTTACCAGAGCACAAACCAAACACTTGAAAAAAGGAAACGAAAAGGCATCAACTTTTTCATCCCAATTCATCACTTGCTTGAAAAATCACATCTTTTACCTGATTAAAAGAGAGAACACCAGAACGGAACCTAGTACGCTCCCCCTTATCACACTTGATTCGAGTGGAAACGTTTCTAACAACAATCCCGCCAGGAACGACAAGTTCTCGAGTGAGAGTTGGGTCAAACTCGATCAATCTCGACCCGGAAGGACCCGGTTTGCAAGCAGACAATCTGACATCTCTAGTCAAATCGTAGCCAAACCCAATAACGGAGATGGCCTTCTCCGCGGCGGATTGAGGGTCGAGGCGATGAAGAGCCATTAGACGGGAATGACAGAGAGCACCAAGTGGGTTAGGCAAGTTATTGGTGAGGCTCATAGCCAGTGGTGGAGTTGTAACAGCGGAAGAGAAGACCCATTGAAGTGGTCTTCGCACTTTGGTATAGTGACATGTTCAGAGGTCTCTGCCTTGAATTTTCCACTCATATCGGGTTTTTTAAATGGGGACGCTGCTCAACTAAAATGGCGGCTGTGTTCCGGATCGTCGCCACGTTGCACCGTGTTAAGAGGATTACGGTGCTGTGCGGTTCTTTGTCACCATCTAAAATTTTAAATTGTAACTGACGCATAATTTAAGTATTCTTAAATCATGCAAGTCTTATCAGAGTATCTTGAATGAATATATTATCACTTACTAATCTCAAAAATAGATAAAATTTAAATAAACATCATAAATATCCCATAAATAAACTGCGGAGTCTCTACAGATTTCAAATAAAAACTTAAACTGTTCGATAAACTAAATTAATTATTAGCTCGAGAAAACATGAATTTGGGCATACCATGAGAATAAATCAAAGTTATTCCCCTCCAGAAAATGGACTGAATATTTGGATCAGCTGCAGAATTCTACTGATCTGAAACAGATAACAGACAGAAAAAACGTGATTTGAGCTAGATGCTCAGTGAATAATAATTATAGCACACAACAACGGAATAGGAATAGGCAGACGCTTGATTAATTTCACAATAAATTTTCTATTCAATAAAATTATGCTCATGCTGTCAAAATCATTAATAAAATAATTTCATAAAAATATAAATATAAAAGAAATTCATTCAATAAAAATTTTATAGTAAAGTGTACCAGGGTGATGATACCCCACATCACCAAAGGCCAGATAGTAAGCACGCTACTAGATATCAGATACCTTCCTTCTCCTTCACAGATATCAATGCATATGATACTAATGCAAACCATAAACTGCAATGATGCATGACTCGACAATGTAACCTAATACCGTGATAGTCCACACGGCGGGGCGGATAATGTAAATGAATCGAGTAAGTGTACCAATTCAAAATAGAAAATCAATTTGTACAAATCAATCAAAATCAATAAAAAATTTCAGATAGCAAATAATAACTGATAGTGTAATTCCAATAGTATATTTCAATAGTTTCAGAAAGTCAATAAAATCAAATCAATCTCAAATCAATTCAGTAACACATCGGTAAATTTTATAGTCAAATATCAATCAATATAAATACATTAAAGGCCTGTTTCCGGAATCCTAATGGGTCTAATACAGAGATAGTTGACAAAATTAATTATTTAATCAAAATCGAAATAAAATTCAATATTAAAATAAAACTCTAGAAAATCATATATAAAATAATTGTTAAAATATTAATTTAAAATTTCATTTAATAACAAACTTAATGCTAAGAAATTTTAAAAGGGACTAAAACGGTGCCATGTACTATAATTACCACTCACATGGAACCTCCAAGGCAATAGTTATTTTCAATGGAAGGGAGACAATTTCAATTGACTGATTGAATATTCAAATCTCCTACACACTCAAAATATATATAAAAAAATCAAATAATAATAAAATATAATAACTTATATATATATACAGGGATGAACAGTGAAGCACCACCGAAGACAAAGGGACGCTTCCAATATATATATTGGGTGGGACGAATTCGGTGGTGGATGAACAGGGAACGAAGGTTTATATATATATATATATATATATATATATATATATATATATATATATATATATATATATATATATATATATATATATATATATAATCTAAATTGAAGGTTATTATCTCACAGTAATTATGATCAACCCAATTCAATACCAATGATCAAAGGAAAAAAAAAATAAATTTCTAGAGTAGTTGTAACAAATCGAGGAAAGAAAATAAAATCAAATTCACCCATTATTGAATAAGGAATGAAAATTTTTACCTTGAAAACAAAATCGAATATGATGCATAGAGAAGTAAAAATTTAGGGATTCTCTGTTTAGAGTATTTGATAGAAAAAGGAGGTGACAAATAGGTTTTGAGAGCAAAGTTTAACAGAAGAGATGATTAGGGTATATATATATTTCAAGAGTTCTATTAGGTGTAGAATGGAAATAGAGTTATTATTGAACTGGGTTGTTCAGATTACAGATATATATTTAATTTCAAAAATAATATATATATATATATATATATATAATAAATAAGCAGACCATCTAATAAAATATATATATTTTTTATAAATATATTAAATTATTGTTAGCTAATTAAAATAAAATAATAATAAATAATAAATGTATATGGGTTTTCACATACTTCCCCCCTTAAAAAAAATTCGATCCCCGAATTTGAATAGACAAAATTCTAACCTGAAGAATCAAATAAGTGAGAATATTTAGCTCGCATTTCAGATTCTGCCTCCCATGTGGCCTCACTACTTGAGTGATTATGCCACAAGACTTTGACCAAAGCCACTTCCTTAGACCGGAGTTTCCTAATTTGTTGATCTGAAATCTTTACTGGTTGCTCCTCATATGACATATCATCCCTAAATTGCATGGTTTGAGGTTGTAAAACATGAGATGGATCTGGTACATACTTCCTAAGCATAGAAATATGGAAAACTGGATGTACATGTGCAAAACCAGGTGGAAGGGCTAAACGGTAAGCAACTGCTCCAATTCTCTCCAAAATTTCAAATGGACCAACAAAACGAGGGCTAAGCCTCCCTTTCTTCCCAAACCTCATGATTCCTTTCATAGGGGAAACTCTCAGAAATATATGATCACCAATCATAAATTCTACATCTTTACGCTTAAGGTCAGCATAACTTCTCTGTCGACTTTGAGCAGTAAAAAGTTGATCACGAATTAGTCGAACCTTCTCTAAAGTTAATTGTATCAACTCTGGTCTAATAAGCCTTCTTTCTCTAACTTCATCCCAACAAACCGGTGACCTACACTTTCGACCATCTAATGCCTCATATGGAGCCATCTCTATACTTGCCTGATAACTATTATTATAAGCAAACTCCACTAAAGGCAAATGATGATCCCAACAGCCACCAAAATCCATAACGCATGCACGAAGCATGTCCTCTAGTGTCTGTATGGTCCTTTCTGACTGTCCATCCGTCTGAGGGTGAAAAGCAGTACTAAAGCCTACTCGTGTTCCTAAAGCTTCTTGGAATTTTTTCCAAAATCGAGAAGTAAACTGAGTACCACGATCAGAGACAATGGAAACTGGAACTCCATGAAGACTAACAATCTTGTTTATATACAACTGTGCAAGTTTAGCAAAGTCATATGTAGTCTTCACAGGAAGGAAATGAGCAGATTTTGTCAATCTGTCCACTATCACCCAGATTGCATTGTAACCACCTCGTGTACTAGGTAAACCCACAACAAAGTCTATGGCAATATGCTCCCACTTCCACTCGGGAATAGGCAATGGTCAAGTAACCTGGATGGTCTCTCGATGTTACGCCTTAACTCACGACAAGTCAAACATTTAGCAACAAAGTCTGCAACATCCCTCTTCATGCTTCCCCACCAATAATGCTCCCTTAAATCACGGTACATCTTAGTTGAACCTGGGTGTACTGTGTAAGTAGAATGGTGTGCCTCCTCCATGATTTCTCTTCTCAACTCATCAACATTGGGGACACAAAGTCTAGTGCCATAACGAAGAACTCCATCATCATTTAACATGAACCCTTGAGCTTGGCCTTGATAAATACTATTTATAATCACACATAGCTGAGAGTCCCTCTTTTGAGCAGCCTTAATTCTATCAATCAAGATAGGCTTAACTCGAAAATGTGCTAAGAATGATCTAGCTATGATTTCAAACTCTACTCCCTGATCTAGCAACCCATGTAATTTACCAATCAGAGGCCTCATCTTGGTAGATATATGGGCTAAATACCAAAAGACTTCCTGCTTAGAGCATCAGCCACCACATTAGCCTTTCCAGGGTGATACTGTATGGTGCAATCATAATCCTTCAGCAATTCTACCCATCTCCTTTGCCTAAGATTAAGATCACATTGGTCAAATATGTATTTGAGACTTTTGTGGTCAGTGAAGATTTCACAAGTCTCACCATACAG
The DNA here is from genome assembly GCF_030052815.1 of Hevea brasiliensis. Taxonomy (NCBI): domain Eukaryota; kingdom Viridiplantae; phylum Streptophyta; class Magnoliopsida; order Malpighiales; family Euphorbiaceae; genus Hevea; species Hevea brasiliensis. The sequence goes on from NC_079503.1 coordinate 83,267,860, forward strand.
ATAGTGCCTCTAGATTTTCAAAGCAAAAATTACTGCAGCCATTTCCAAATCATAAGTTGGATAATTCTGCTCGTGCCTTTTCAACTGACGAGAAGCATATGCAATAACCCGTCCATGTTGCATCAAAACACATCCTAAACCAATCCTAGAAGCATCACAATATACTACATAACCTCCTGATCCGGATGGAAGGGCTAACACTGGTGCTGTAGTTAAACGAGTCTTAAGCTCCTGAAAACTTTTTTCACAAGCCTTAGACCACTGAAATTTCACATTCTTCTGTGTCAACTTAGTTAAAGGTGATGCAATACGAGAGAAGTCTTAAACAAACCGTCTATAATACCCTGCTAAACCCAAGAAAATATGAATCTCTGACACAGTTGTGGGTCTAGGCCAATGAAGCACTGCCTCAACTTTCTTCTTATCAACGCACACCCCATCCTTAGATACTGTATGGCCTAGGAAAGCCACACTATCTAACCAAAACTCACATTTTGAGAACTTGGCATATAGCTTGTGTTCTCGTGAGGTCTGAAGGACAATTCTCAAATGCTGTTCATGCTCCTCCTTACTCTTTGAGTACATTAGAATGTCATCGATGAACACTATAACAAATTGATCTAAGAAAGGCTTGAAAACTCTGTTCATGAGATCCATAAAAGCAGCCGGAGCATTGGTAAGACCAAAAGACATTACAAGAAATTCATAGTGTCCATACCTAGTCCTAAAGGCTGTCTTGAGTATGTCTTCTTTCTTGACCCTCAATTGATGATACCTAGATCGAAGATCAATCTTGGAAAAATACTTTGCACCTTGAAGTTGGTAAAACAGGTCATCTATGCGTGGAAGAGGATACTTATTACGCACAGTTACCTTATTCAATTGCCTATAATCAATGCACATTCTCAAAGACTCATCCTTCTTCCGTACAAGTAACACAGGAGCACCCCATGGAGAAATACTAGGGCGAATAAACCCCTTATCTAGTAGGTCATGTAGTTGCTCCTTCAACTCCTTAAGTTCTGCGGGTGCCACACGATAAGGTGGCATAGATATGTGCTCAATTCCAGGAACTAAGTCTATACCAAACTCTACCTCTCGCTCCGGGGGTAAACCTGATAAATCTTCTGAAAACACATTAGGAAACTCCTTAACCACTGTAACATTCTCCAAACCTGCACCTTCTACCTGAACATCTCTAACATAAGCTAGATACCCTTTACACCTCTTTCGCAATAATTGTCTAGCACTCACTACAGAGATAAGATTACTAGAGGCCATACTGCGATCTCCCTGAAATTGAAATTCTGCCTCCCCAGGAATTTTAAAGAGTATAACTTTATTATGACAATCCAATGAAACGTGATAAATGGCTAACCAATCCATGCCTAAAATCACATCAAACTCAAACATATCCAAGGAAACAAGATCTGCAGCTAATTCCCTATCTCCAATGTGAACTATACATCCCTTATACACCATATCAGTGTCTATTGCATCCCCCATAGGTGTTGATATAGATAAAGAATACTCTAACAAAGTAGGTGGTGTTCTAAATATCATGGAAAAGTATGGAGAAACAAAAGAATGGTTGTGCCCCAATTTTAGCCATAGGCATCTGTTCATATGTCTGATTAATAGTTTGAGGTGGTACCTTCCTTGTTGGATAAAGGTTTACACCATTAAGACCCTTGGCCCTAGCTCTCCTCTTACGTTTAACAAACCCAGGCACCTATTCATTTTAATAAACAAGCATTAAATTTGAAAATGTGAGCCAAATTAAGACAGGTGAAAAAGTACGAAGGACGCAGATATCTGAAGCAATGATAAACTAAAAAGACGTTAAGGATCCTATACTCCGCAAGTTTACTAGACCTCAACTGAGCTCTGATACCAACTTTGTCACGACCCAAAATTCTGAACCGTGACCGGCGCATAATTTAAGTATTCTTAAATCATGCAAGCCTTATCAGAGTATCTTGAATGAATATATTGTCACTTACTAATCCCAAAAATAGACAAAATTCAAATAAACAAAATACTGAATAAACATCATAAATATCCCATAAATAAACTGCGGAGTCTCTACAGATTTCAAATAAAAACTTAAACTGTTCGATAAACTAAACTAATTATTAGCCCGAGAAAATATGAATTCGGGCATACCATGAGAATAAATCAAAGTTGTCCCCCTCCAGAAAATGGACTGAATATTTGGATCACCGCAGACTCGATGATCCAAATGATAATGCATGGAGAAAACATGGTTTGAGCTAGATACTCAGTGAATGATAATTATAGCACACAACGGAATAGGAACAGGCAGACGCTTGATTAATTTCACAATAAATTTTCTATTCAATAAAATTATGCTCATGCTGTCAAAATCATTAATAAAATAATTTCATAAAAACATAAATATAAAAGGAATTCATTCAATAAAAATTTTATGGTAAAGTGCACCAGGGTGATGATACCCCACATCACCAAAGGCCAGATGGTAAGCGCGTTACCAAATATCAGATACCTTCCTCCTCCTTCACAGATATCAATGCATATGATACTAATGCAAACCATAAACTGCAATGATGCATGACTCGACAATGTAACCTAATACTGTGATAGTCCACACGGTGGGGCCAGATAACAGAAACAGATACTGGGCACAGGTACCAATTCAAAATAGAAAATCAATTTGTACAAATCAATCAAAATTAATAAAAAATTTCAGATAGCAAATAATAACTGATAGTGTAATTCCAATAGTATATTTCAATAGTTTCAGAGAGTCAATAAAATCAAATCAATCTCAAATCAATTCAGTAACACATCAATAAATTTTATAGTCAAATATTAATCAATATAAATACATTAAAGGCCTGTTTCCGGAATTCTAATGGGTCTAATGCAGAGATAGTTGACAAAATTAGTTATTTAATCAAAATCGAAATAAAATTCAATATTAAAATAAAACTCTAGAAAATCATATATAAAATAATTGTTAAAATATTAATTTAAAATTTCATTTAATAACAAACTTAATGCTAAAAAATTTTAAAATGGACTAAAACGGGTCATGTACTATAATTACTACTCACCTGGAACCTCCAAGACAATAGTTATTTTCAATGGAAGGGAGACAATTTCAATTGACTGATTGAATATTCAAATCTCTTACACACCCAAAATATATATAAAAAAATATCAAATAATAATAAAATATAATAACTTACATATATATATATATATATATATATATATATATATAGGGATGAACAGTGAAGCACCACCGAAGACGAAGGGATGCTTCCAATATATATATTGGGTGGGACGAATTCCGTGGTGGATGAACAGGGAACGAAGGTTTATATATATATATATATAATCTAAATTGAAGGTTATTATCTCACAGTAATTATGATCAACTCAATTTAATACCAATGATCAAAGGAAAAAATAAATAAATTTCTAGAGTAATTGTAACAAATCGAGGAAAGAAAATAAAATCAAATTCACCTATTATTGAATAAGGAATGAAAATTTTTACCTTGAAAACAGAATCGAATGTGATGCATAGAGAAGTAAAAATTTAGGGATTCTCTGTTGAGAGTATTTGATAGAAAAAAGAGGTGACAAACAGGTATTGAGAGCAAAGTTTAGCAGAAGAGATGATTAGGGTATATATATATATTTCAAGAGTTCTATTAGGTGTAGAATAGAAATAGAGTTATTATTGAACTGGGTTGTTCAGATTGCAGATATATATTTAATTTTAAAAATAATATATATATATCTAAAATAAATAAGAAGATCATCTAATAAAATATATATATTTTTTATAAATATATTAAATTATTATTAGTTAATTAAAATAAAATAATAATAATAAATAATAAATATATATTGATTTTCACATTCTTCTCTTCCCTTTTGCCCCTATAAGGCGATTACTTTTTACCCCAAAAAAGAGCACAAGAGTTAAATAGACTTCTGACGATTTTTTTTTTTCCCTTTCTTTTTGATTTAAGATTTTATAAACGACGCCGGATTTTTTTTTTTTTTTTTCAATTTGCTTCCAGTTTTTGAGTTTTGACTAACCCCTTTTTTTAATGTGTGAAAAATAAAGAAAGGGAAAATGAGGAGGGATTGACATTTATTTTTTTTCTTTGGAAAAAAGTAAAAAATAAAAAGAGGAAAGAAAATAAATATTATAATTTTATTATTATTATTTTTTTAATTTGAGGTAAAAAAAATAAAGTGTAGAAAAATAGCTTTTCATAATAAAATTATAAAATTATCTTTTATATTTAAATTTTTTTTTAAATACGTAAGATTAAATTATAAATTTATCATAAATTTCTTTTCTTTCTTTATTTTCAATCCTTTCCAAATAATGAAAAATAATTTTATTTTTATTTATATCTCTTTTTTTTTCCTTTCATAAAAATAAAAAATATATATATAATAAAAAAAATTATTTTCCTCTCTTTATTTTCTTTCCTTCTTAAAAAGTTATCCAAACACAGCCTAAATACTAATAAAATTTGACCATTCATATGAGAGTCGAGTCGTCCATCAATTAATATTTATAGGGCCACTATATTTATTAACAACTGTACATTAAATCTATGAAGAGCCGTGTAATTTAAGTGTTGAATATTTCTTTTTAATGTGTTTATAAAAAGTTCGTATGCATATAAAAATAAATTTATTTATCATTAAATTAAATTTTTATATATAAATTATATATTATATATATATTTAATTAATTTTATATATTTTTTAATATAAATTTTAATTTAAAAATAATTAAATTAATTCTAATATAAACTCGAATTTATATTAAATGTATCCTCTCTTTTTTTAGCTGCTATGCTATTGCCACATGTGGTCATCACAAGTCCACTTGCTTAAAGGTGGTCAACTAGTTGTAGGACTCGATCAAAACCCAATTTTGCCCATTTTTGTTTCTATTTTGTAGAGGGGAATTTTCTCTGTCTTTATTATTATTTTTTTCTATAAGACTTGGAAACTTTTTCAGCATTGCTAGTCGAACAAAGAAAGGCCTCTCTTCTCGTGACTCAGTCGTTGGTCTCCTCCCCTCCACCAATTGAGGTATAGATATGAATTTTTGATTTAGTCGCAGCCAATTCATCAATGGTAAGGGCTTTGTTGGACTACCTGTTTGTCTCTTCTTTCTTGCCATGTATGTATGTTGTTGTTGTTGTATTAGGAAGCACAAAGGCATCATCGGTGCAGGATTTAGATATGGATGGTGAGAGGAAGTGTAACTTTGTTGAGAATGGTGTCTCATTAGGTATCTAAAATGGTTCAAAAGGCACAAGTAAGTCACCGAAGAGATTCATCACTTTTTATATATTATTATAAATATTATATACGTTTATACTAAAATTTAAATATTAATTTATCATTAAGAAAATAATAAAATTACATAATAGTATGTTTTTAAAATAAAATAATATATTTATATTTATATACTTTAAAAATCTAATGTAAAAATATATTTTTATATTAAAATAAAAATTGAGACTAAGGGAAATTAGTATTCCGTCTGCCATAAAAGGGGACAAAGGAATACCTTAGTTTTATGCGTCTAGAAAAATAAAAATTGGGACAATAATTGGAATGGTAAGGCCTAATTTAATCCTGATTTCCAGTTGAATTCAGGGCAAGAATGAATTTTCCAGCAGGATAGATTGAATTTTGCTACTTCAAAATCTTCAATTAGAATAGAAAAAAAAAATTGACAACCATAAAATTTTAAAAAAATATGTCACGACCCAACCTATGGGCCGGACCGGCATTAGGACCTGGGCCAGTCTAAAGCCCCCGAGGCCCGTAGTAAGCCTAATTATTCACTTAACCCAACTCTAAGGCCCATTTGGGCTCAATTTCAAGAAATCAACCGGACAGAGTCCGGCCATAAAATGGACCTTTCAACGGGGAGTTTTTTTTTTTACTCACCCGACCTGTAAACACAATAAATACTTAATTGGGGAGCTCAACTCACCCTCCACATACTCATCAGCATAAAAATAAATGGGAGCTCAGCTCCCTCATCCAATCCATCAAACATGCATAAAATATTAAGTTTACAGGTCTAAAATAATAATTTAGTTTACAGACCCATATCAAATAAATATTTCTAACACATGCGGAAATTCTAAGATTTAACAAGTTTATACAAACGTTAATAATCGACTTGCGAGGAAGAAAACAGGTTAATCTCAAAAATATCCTCCTGTGGCCTGAAAAACTATTGAACAGGAGTGAACGTTCGACTCAGAGAGTAAAATATCAATTTTAACCATAATCTCTATAATTATCTAAAACTAATGCACCCTATAGAGTGAAATGCAACATCAACAACATTTTCACATCATAACATCATAAAGGTAATTTGGAGCACTCACACACCCAGTGATATCAATCATAATATATGGGAGCTGATCCCCTATACAGCTCTTAAATCCAACCTGGTGCCAGCGAAGAACTCAAGCCGGACTTTCGCTTAATAAATCAAATCGGGGGTCCCAGCGAAGAACTCAAGCCGTGACTACCCCCCGAAGGATCGGGTCCCAGCGAAGATCTCAAGCCGTGACTACCCGTCCTATCCATAGTCCACACCACATCACACGCACACTGCTCCAAATTACCAAAGCAACATACATGGCACTTTCACAGTTACGAATACAACATAAATCGTGCCTAAAGTTTATCTATATAGTTATATGCATATAAGTGATGCATGGGCATGCTTGAACATATAATAATAGTGAAATTACAATTAAAATTAATATTTTACTCACAGACTTGACAACGGTCACTGTGGCGGCTGGGCGGAGGAAGAAGGCTGTCCCGGCTCACCTGACAATTACATTACAATTATTTAATACAAATGACTCAATACAATTAAGAAAAGACCAAATACGTCCTAAGTCATGCCGAAAATCCAGCAGAGTCTCTCCTATACCTAAAACCTACCCAACCTGCAAAATGGCTCAAAACACACTTCTATATTCACAATCCATATATCCACAACTCAATCACATCACACAGCCCCTCCTGGGCCCATCAAATCAGTCATCCATCACAATATGTAAAATTTCAATTTAGTCCTTATAATTGATCATTTTTGTAAAAACTACCCAAACAAGCTCTAAAAATTCTAAAACTTTACCCCGCGGTCCTTAGTAATATTACTAGGCTATTGCAAAAAGAATCATAATTTTCTGAGCTACCACGAATATTTTATGAATTTTTAATCCTATTTAAGCACTAGAAAATTACGAAAAAGCAAGGTTTGGGTTTACCTTTATCGATTCTGACTCGGGGGACGCGCTTGGGATGTCTGACAATGGGGGGGTAGCCAAAACCTCGGTCCAATTCGAAGACTTTTCTAGTAACGGGTCTGTCTGGCCGGAAATTCACAGACCCGGGCAACTGTCGAATTTCCGCGAATTAAAGATACCTACATGAAGCTCACGACACGGGGGTTAGTACATAAATTTTTCAGAATTTTCTAAGCTCATTTAATGCTCGAAAAGACACTGCGAAGTTCCGTGGGACCCACCGAAAAACGATGTCGGAAAAATTTGAAATTTATGTCGCCGCGAAGCTCTCGACGAGTGGAGCGCTCTAGTACTCTCGGTTTTCTCGTGGGATTCACGGTTTGCGAGAAATCTAACCCAAAAATCAAAATGGGCTAAAACTTCCCGGATAAAAATTGGACAAACCGCTTGATAGATTTCGGTGTTCTTGGTGTCTATGGAAAGCTCTCGACGAGTAGATGAGTTTAGACATAAGATCCGGTCCGATTGGTGGCCGAATCGACCGATTTTTGGCCGGGAAGGCGAACGGTCGGGTGCGCGCTGCGCGTCGCTTCTAGAGCCGTTTTCCGGCGTTCCAGGCGGCGACCGGCCGTGGGGGAGGACTGAGGCGGCGCGCCGGCGAGTTGGGGAGACAGGGGAGGTGGCGGCGCGGCAAGGGGAGAAGGGAGGAGAGAGGAGAGATAAAAGAGAGAGAGAAGGGGAGGAGGTCGGACGCGCGCGAGGAAGGGAAGAAGAAAAAGAAAAGGCCGGTACGATTCGATTGGTCCGATCCGGTCTGGTTCGATTCGGCTGGTTCGATTCAGAATACAAAATTTTTGAATTTTTACTTTGTCTCGGGACCGAAAACGAGGTCTGAAAATTTCGAAAAAATTTCAGAAAACTCAAAAAAATTCGTAGATTCCAAATATATTTTTAGTTTTGCAACGTGGTCTTTAAATTAATTTTTAAAAATCATCAAAGTTTATATTTTCGGAAAATCGAACCCGATTTTTAAAATTCGAAAAATCTCAAAAAAAATCCTAAAATTTAAATAAAATTAAAATACCAAAAATACTCATAAAATAATAAAATTTAAAATTTTGGGGTGTTATAAAATATATTTGACTTATTTATAAAAAAAAATTGCATAAGTTTATTATTAAATATATATTTTGAAAAAATTGCATAAGTTTATTATTAAATATATATTTTGATTTTCATAAATTGAAAGATTATCTTAATTAAGCTGAGTTTTAATAAAAATAAATAAATTTTCCCCTTCAAATCTATAAGAATTCATATAATTTTTTATTTATTTTTATTAAAAAAATCAATAGACACACGGTGCCTCTATAAATATCCGACTAAAGTATAATTACAAAAGCAAAAACTCAAACAAAAAAGAAATTACTAGTTCATAAATAACTCGTTATAATAATTTATGATTTATTTTTTTATATAATTTTTAATTATTTTTTATATTTATATTTATATTATGTATAAATATATGAAGGAGAGAACTATTAGTTTTGTGCAAATTACTCTTTATTTTTAATTTATATAAAATTTAAAATTAATTTAAAAAATAAAAATATAATTATAATTAATTTTAAAAATAAAAAGTAATTTTGGCTAAATCAATATTCCCATTCTCCATACATTTATATATATAATAGAGATTAATTAAAATAAAAGAATAAGTTAAAATAGAATTTGGAATTCAGTAAGTTTTTTTTATTCAATAAAAAGTTTTTTTTATTCAATAAATTAATTTCTTTTAAGATGTTTCTGATATTTTTTATTTTTTAATTTTTATATATTTTATATACACATCTCCATTGACCTCTTGCTTGATTTTCTGCTTATGGGCAAAGAGTCCATTTACAAAGTCCCTGAATTGCCCCATTCTAGCCCAATTCCTTCTATCACAAAAGGCCCATTTTCACCAGCCCAATTTCAATTGCTTAATGGGCTTTTTGTAGAATTTCCATTATTATATAGTAAGAATGTAAAACAATAATTAAACTATTACAAGTTTATCAAAATTGATTATTATTTGTTTAAAACTCAATTAAAATATCTCTATTTAACATTAAATATTTATATTATTTAGTTAATATAATTTTAATTATTCATATTATTTAATCTTTTTATCTAAAGTTAAAAAAAATTAGTTAATAATTTTTTATTAAAGATTTTGAATTTATAAAATATAAAAATATTTTAATTAGATTTTTAAAAGAACAAAAGTTAAGTAATTACACCTTTTTAAAAAAATGAGTAAAGTCTAACTCACCCTAACCGGAAAATATGTCCAATATCTTATAATAGATACATTATCTCCATCCTAAATCACTCCCTCAAACCTGGAGCATGAAACACTTATGGAAAGGTCAATGTTGATTGTGAAAACTATGATACCATTTTAAAAAAATAGATTGAATCTAACTCACCCCATATTAATTCGAAAGGAAGAAGTGACAAAAGTCACACACCTCAACAAATTCATCTCTCTAAATATGTAACACCCTTAATTTTTAAATTACTTATTTAATAGGTAAATATTAATATTTTATTTTATTAAAATTTTAGAAAATTATTTAAAATTTTTCAAGTTTTAAAAATCGGATTTGATTTTTCAAAATCCTTAAACTTTGTTAATTTTTATAAATTAATTTAAAGGCGATGCGGCAAAATTAAAAATATATTTAAGCTCTACAAATTTTTCTGAGGTTTTTAAAATTTTTCTGAGGTTTTTAAAATTTTTTCGAAATTTTTGAGCCTCGTTTTTTATCTTAGGGCGGAGTAAAAATTCAATTTTGGGTATTTTAAATCTGACCTGCTGAATCGAACCAGCCTTCTTTTTTTTCTTCTTCCCTCTCCCTGGCGCCTGACCTCCTCCCTTCCCTCTCCTTTTTCTCTCTCCTCCCTCCTCCCCTCGCCGGCCAGCCACCACCCCAGCTTTTCCCGATTGCTAGCACATCTCCAGGACGCCTCCCTGCCGCTGGCTGACTCTCCAGCTGGCTGAAAAATGCCGCTCCCACTTCGTGCGCCTGCCGTTTCGACTTTTAAGGTTGATTCCGGCGATCCGACCACCAATTGGATTAGGTCTTGTCCCAAAACCCATATACACCTCGAAAGTTTTCCATAAACACCAAGAGCACAAAAATCCATCAAGCGGTTTGTCCAATTTTTATCCGGGAAGTTTTTGTCACGACCCAACCTATGGGTCAAACCGGCACTAGGACTTGGGCCAACCTAAAGCCCCCGAGGCCCGTAGTAAGCCTAACTATTCCTCAACCCAACTCTAAGGCCCATTTGGGCCCAATTTTAAGAATTCAACCGAACAGAGTCCGACCATAAAATGGACCATTTAACCGGGAGTTTTTGACTCACCCGATCTGTAAACACAATATATAATAAATTGAGGAGCTCAGCTTACCCTCCACATAATCAAAATGTCATAACTCAAATAGAAGTTCAACTCCCTCATTCAATCCCATCATGCACACAGTTAATAATTTTACAGGTCCAACATAACTTTTATAATACAGGCCCAAAATAAAAATAAGGGCTTCTAACACATGCAGAGTCTAAAATTTAACTAAATTGTACAAAATACATTAAATACTATTAATGGATCTACGAAAAAGAAGAGCAAGTTAGCCACAACAAATAATCCTCCTGTAGCCTAGAAAAATAGATGAATAGGAGTGAGCGTTCAACTCAGAGAGTAAAATATCAATTTTAATCATAATCTCTATAACTATCTAAAGCTAATGCACCCTGTGAAGTGAAATGCAACATTGTCATTATTTTCATATCATAACAGCAAAAAGGCAATTTGAAGCACTCACACACCTAACACTGTTAAGCAATATATATATAGGAGCTGATCCCCTATACAGCCCTCTTAATCCAACCTCTGCCTGCGAGTGTTTCTCAAGCCAGACTTTCGCTTCATAAACCAAATGCGGGGTCTCAGCGAGTGTCTCTCAAGCCATGTCTATCCTGAAGGATAGGGTCCCAGCGAGTGTCTCTCAAGCCGTGTCTACCCGTCCTGTCCATATCCAATAAAATACGCCACGCACGCCACGCACACACACTGCTCCAAATTACCACAAACAACATCCATAGCACTTCAACAATTATGAATGCAATATAAAACGTGCCTAGTTGTAGGCCCTGTAAGCTAAAATGAGCTTGATTTTGATGATAACAAAACTTAATGAAATATACATTAACCTTTTGTGCATAAGTATTTGAAGTGATTTTATAAGTCATGATATGCAAAGACATTGATGGAAGGACTATTCTATTGACATGGCTGATATAAAAGGAGTTTATCATCTTGTATAACACAAGACGAATCAAAGTCCATGAAGAAATATGATAGAAATTAAGCTCTTAGGTCCATTGTACAAGATTGGAGAATTTATGCCATTTGAGACCTAAAATCAATTTTGTTTTTAGATTCAAGGGTTTAGAAAGTGTTTTTATATCATTCCTAAGGTTTTTGAATGGTCAAAATAATTTTTACAACCTTTCTTCAAAAACTCAAAATTTCAATTTTTAAGTCCAGCAAGCGTAAATTAGTTAACGTTGCAAAAATTAGTTAACTAGTTTTGATGTCTAAAATTCTCTATCTTACAAAACTAGTTAACCGTGAAAATTTTAGTTAACTATTTTTATGACTGACTGACTCAACTCTGCACGACTTTCTAAGCAATAACGGCTAGTTTTTAAAAATTAAAGAGTTGGACACACTCTCCACAGACGTTTTTGGCAATGAAAAGCATCTATAAAAGGCATCATTTACTACAATTCTAACCAATGAAAGTGTTCTTATTCATAGTGAATTTATTGTGGTTTTTAAAGCTTTCATTCAATTACTCTTGAGCTTGAGTGGCAAATCTTCTCTCTCAATCTTCTAGCATTAAATTCTGTATTTGAGAGTTATTGAGAGTGATTTCTTCTACATCAAAACCTATTTAAGGTTGTGTAAGTGTGAGGACACACTTGTGGAAGGTTTTCAAGCACCTTGTGAAGCTTGTGGGAGGTTTTCAAGCACCTTGTGAAGCTTGTGGTCTTTTGTGGGAAGCAAAGACGTTGTAAAGGTCCTCAAGCACCTGGGAAGCTTGTTGATATTGTAAAGGCTTTGAATCTTGCCTGTTGAAAAGATCAAATAGTGGAGTGACTCTCAAAGTGGGACTTTGGGAAGAGTGGATGTAGGCTAAGAGAGCCGAACCACTATAAACATTGTGTTTGATTCTCTTCTTCCCTTAACTCTTTAATTTTCAGCACTTTGATTTTCTGATTATTTATTGAATGTGTTGAGAATTTGTTTATTGAGCTAATATTGCAAACTCTGAATTTTATGTGAGAAAATATACTTGATATCAAGTAATTATTTTGTGTATGAACTAGCATTTGTGCATAACTTGATTGATTACTTAAATTACACCCTAGGAACAGAGTTATATACATACATAGAAGTGCAAAGCCTCAATTTTTCATTAAGTCTAGAGCAAGGGCTGAAAAATTGTCTAAAGTGTCCAATTCACCCCCCCTCTTGGTCACTTTCTTTGGGACAACAAATTGGTATCAGAGCTTGTCTCTCTTGCTTGAGGTTTAAACACCTTAGAGAGATCCTACAATGGCTAGCACATCTAACATAGCTGGTATCCCTGCACCTTTAGCTGAAGGACACTCTATCACTAGACCACCTTTGTTTAATGGTTCTAATTATTCTTTTTGGAAATTGAGGATGAGAAACTTTATTCAATCTGTTGATATTGAAGCATGGCAAAGAATTGTTAAAGGTCCTGAAATTCCATTAGAATTGCATGCTGATGGTTATAGAGAAAAACTAGAAGATGAATATAATGAACTTGATTGGAAGAAAGTTTCTTCAAATGCTAAAGCTTTAAACATTCTTCATTGTGCACTTGATGCAACTGAGTATAATCGTATTTCAGGTTGTGCATCTGCAAAAGAAGTGTGGGATAAACTTGAAGTCACATATGAAGGGACTAATCAAGTGAAGGAATCAAAAGCAAATAGGCTTGTTCGGGAATATGAACTATTTGAGATGAAACCTGGAGAAACCATTTCAGAAATGAGCACAAGATTTACTGATTTGGTGAATGTTCTCAAAGCTCTTGAAAAAGAATTCACTGAAGAAGAGTTAGTTAAGAAAGTCTTGAGGTCACTACCTAAATCATGGGAAACAAAAGTTACAGTGATCTTTGACACTAAAGACTTCTCCAAATTCACTTGTGATGAGCTTATTGGTTCTCTTATTGCTCATGAAATGCTTTATGACAAAAGCAAGAGCAATGTAGATGATGAAAAGAAAAAGAGAGGAATTGCCTTAAAGTCAAGCCAAGAGGATGAATTAAGGAAGACTATAGCTTTTAAGGCTGCCTCAAGTGACAGCACCAATAGTTCAAGTGATGAAGATGATCTTGCTATGATTACAAGAAGATTCAAGAAAGCATTCAAAAAGGGAGGTTCGAGATATAAGAAATTCCTAAAGAAGTATTCTCCCAAAGGTGAAACAAGCAAGGATCAAAGTGAGATTAAATGCTTTGAATGCAACAAACCTGGTCACATCAAGCCAAATTGTCCTAAACTAAAAAGGAAGAATTCAAAGGACAAGAGCAAGAAAGCCTTAGTTGCTGGCTGGATGGATAGTGATGATTCCTCAAGTGATAACTCTAGTGACAAGGAGGTTGCACACATTTGTCTCATGGCTTTAGAAGAGGATAAACCAGAAAGTTCCCATCAAAGAGAAATCAACACTGAGGTAAATAATTCTGACTCTCTTAGTATTGAAGATTATGAAGAAGCATTTGCCAAATTATATGAAGAATACAAAGTTTATAAGAAAAAATGTTCTGCTTTAAATAAAGAAATTGCTTCCTTAAGAGCTGAAAATGATTCTATGAGCATTGTTGTACAAGAAAATAAATTTTATAAAAATCAAATGCTCTTGTATGATGAGCTGAATAAGGAGTTAGAAGATTCAAAAATTGCTTGTGAAAAACTCATTGAGAAAAACAGGATTTTAGAAACTAAGGTGGAATCTTTGACCAATGATTTAGCTAAATTCACAAATGGCACTCAAATTCTTGATACGTTACTTGGTTCTCAAAGATTATCAAATCAAAAATCTGGTCTTGGTTATGATGGATTCATGCATTATGGAAAATACAAAAATTTCTTTGTAAAAGCTTCATCTCATTCATTATCAAATGTCATTTGCTTCTATTGTAACCAAAATGGTCATATGGTTAGTCATTGTCCCATAAGGAAAGGTTCCTCAAAAGTAAAAAGGATATGGGTGCCTAAAGGAACAATTCCTAATGTCTCTAACCCTCAAGGACCCAAACTTGCTTGGGTACCTAAGAAATAGTCAATAAATTTCAGGCATGTCTTAGAAGCAAGCAAGAGTGTGAACAATAGTATATTGATAGTGCTTGTTCAAGACACATGACTGGAGACAAAGAAAATTTTTCAAACCTCACCTTGAAAAGTGGTGGACATGTGAGATTTGGGGACAAAGGCAAAGCTTACATCATTGGAAGTGGCTCTATTGGGAAAAATCCAAGCATAAAGGATGTCGCATTAGTTAAAGGTTTGAAATTCAATCTCCTTAGTGTAAGTCAATTATGTGACAAAGGTTACAAAGTTACTTTTAATTCTACACATTGTGAGATTAGAAGTTTGCATAATGATCATACATTATTCATTGCACCTAGAAGTGAAAATGTATATTTGCTTGATTTGAATATTATTGAAAATGGAAATGAAAGATGCCTTGTATCTCTTGAAGAAGATAGTTGGTTGTGGCATAGAAGACTTGGTCATGCTAGTATGCATGTGATTTCAAAACTTTTAAGATATGACCTTGTTAAAGGTTTGCCAAAAATTAACTTTGAAAAAGACCATGTTTGCAAGCCTTGTTCTCTTGGGAAACAAACCAAAGTTTCTTTCAAATCAAAGAATGTTATTTCAACATCTAGACCTCTTGAGTTATTACATCTTGATTTGTTTGGTCCTATTACACCTATTAGTCTTGGTGGTAAAGCGTATACCTTGGTCATAGTAGATGATTACACTAGGTATACATGGACATATTTTCTTGCACATAAGGATGAAACTTTTAGTGTATTTATATCTTTTTGTAAGAAAGTACAAAGTGAAAAAGGCTTACCCATTTCCTCCATTAGAAGTGATCATGGGAGAGAGTTTGAAAACCAATCTTTTGATGAATTTTATTCAAACAATGGCATTTTTCATAACTTTTCAGCTCCTAGAACCCCACAACAAAATGGAGTTGTAGAGAGGAAAAATAGAACTTTACAAGAAATGGCAAGAACAATGCTTAGTGAACATAGTCTTCCAAAATATTTTTGGGCGAAGCCATAAACAACGCTTGCTATATCTTGAATAGAGCAATGATTAGGCCACTCTTAAAGAAAACCTCTTATGAATTATGGAAAGGAGGAAGCCTAACATTTCTTACTTTCGCATTTGGTTGTAAGTGTTATATTTTGAACAATAAGAAAGATAATCTCAAAAAGTTTGATGTAAAATCAGATGAAGGTATTTTTCTAGGATATTCAATGCATAGCAAAGCTTATCGAGTCTTTAATAGGAGAACTTTGTTAGTTGAGGAAACCATTCATGTTATATTTGATGAAACTAACAACTTCTTGGAAAGAAAGATTGTTTGTGATGATGATGAACTAGGTGAAATTTTTGGAAGAAAAAAGGATGAGACTCAAAAGCAACAAAGTCAACCTATTGAGCCCCAAAGTGCATTTGGGAATGATATTGACAATAAAGATGCTAATGAGAAAGATAAAGAAGGTGATCAAGAAGTATTGCCCAATATTGAAGAACTCCAAATTGATGAACCACATCATGATGACCTACCTCAAGAATGGAGATATCATAGAGATCATCCAAAGGAGGACATAATTGATAGCCCTTCACAAAAGATGATGACAAGAGCTCAACTTCGAAAATACTTTGGTAACGTTGCATTTGTTTCTCAACTTGAACCAAAGTCTTATAATGAAGCTCAAAGTGATGAGAGTTGGATTCTTGCTATGCAAGAAGAACTCAATCAATTTGAGAGAAATAAAGTATGGAAACTATTCTATCATTGGTACCAAGTGGGTTTTTAGGAACAAAATGGATGATAAAGGACATGTCATTAGAAATAGGGCTAGATTAGTTGCTCAAGGATATAATCAAGAGGAAGGTATTGATTTTGATGAGACTTTTGCTCCAGTTGCTAGAATTGAAGCCATTAGAATGTTATGTGCATTTGCATGTTATAAAAATTTTATGCTCTATCAAATGGATGTTAAGAGTGCATTCTTAAATGGTTATATTGAGGAAGAAGTTTATGTTGAACAACCACCAGGCTTTGAAAACTATGAATTTCCTAATCATGTTTATAAACTCACTAAGGCTTTATATGGATTGAAGCAAGCCCCTAGAGCTTGGTATGAGAGGCTTAGTAAGTTTCTTTTAGATAATGGTTTCCAAAGAGGAAAAGTAGAAAACACACTCTTCACAAAAATACATAAACATGATATGCTTATCGTTCAAATTTATGTTGATGACATTATTTTTGTTGCATAAATTGGGTAAATATGTTGTTAGTACTATATTCTGCGTACATGTGTTTTTAGTTAACTACTTTCTCACTGCAGTTGTCTAGTTTTATACCTGTATAATATTTAGCCAACTGGGTTTCAAAATTAGTTAACTAATTTTGCCTCTGTGCACATTTGACAAAACGCGCCTGATTTAAAATTACTTTATTTCTAACAGGTATTTTCGCTCTCTTTGTAATCTATTTTGACAAATATACCCCTGACCATAGTTATGCTCTTTTTATGTCTTTAAAGGGTAAAATTGGGTTTTGGCAAAAAGGGATTCCCGGTTCTCCATGAAAAACTGTACACAATTTCAAAATTTGAAATTTTTTTTTGTCTAACTGCTGCATATCACTTCAATCAATCTAAAACTCCCTCATTTCTCTGCTGCAAGTTGATTCTCCACTCTCTTAGAAACCTCAAATTTCTCTCAAAACCAGAAATCCCCAATTTTCTTTCTCAAAATCCCTAAACGGTAAAATCCCGTTCTTCCTTAAGCCGTTACTTCTCACTGAAATTTTTTAAGAATCGATGGCAAGGGTAAAACAAGTGTTTACCAAACCTCGAAAATTCATGGGTGATGCTATGAAAGCTGCTGCTAGTTCCGAAAAAGAAAGAGAAGAAGGAACTGAAGTTGAGAACAGTAATGACGAAACAGAGACAGTGGCAGAACGAGCAAGAAAAAGAAAGGGAAAGGGTATTGCTGGGTCAGAGCCCTCTGCGAAAAAGAAGAAAATGGAAAAGGCCCCTGCTTCGAAACCTTTTGTGCAATAAAATATTTTTGAGCCAAGGTACATTAAATGGGATTCATTTTCTGACTTGCCTTATGAATTTGAAGAATTATTTACTTTTCAAGGCTGGATGGAATTTTCTGAGTTGAATGAATATTATTATCCTTATTTGATTCAAGAATTTTATGGAAGTATGAAAGAAGTTGTTAAAGGAGAAAGTTTCAGTGTGAGAGTTAAGAAGAAAAGTCAGATTATTGATGATTGATTTCTTAGCCTCTGTTTTAAACCTACCAAATGATGGAAATAAGATTGGAACCTTCAAAGATTCTAGGAAGCTTGATGGATATGATGAGAAGGCATTTCAATTATCAATTTTTCCGGAGGGTACACCTGAAAATGAAATGACCAATATCAGTTTAGTGTCTCAAAATTTTAGGATTCTACAATCCTTCATTCGATATTTGCTTAATCCTAGGAGTGGTAGTCACTCATATGCAAATAGCCTTGACTTATGCATTATGTGGCACTTGGTTAACAAAATCAGATTTAATTTGCCATTTTTGATTTTTAAAGTGATTGCTAAGTCTAGTAAGCATAGAAGGTTGCCATATGCTATGCCTTTGACTCTTATATTTCAAGCTATGGGAGTTGATTTGAGTAAAGAAAAGAAGTTTAGCAATCCAATCCCCATTAAGGAGATATTCAAGGCTGATGATGGTAGAAAAAGGAGTAAGAAAGAAGACAAAAAGCAAGAAGAAGAGACTAAGATTGAGATTGAATCTGAATCAGAATCAGATTCTGAAACAGAATCGGACATCCCACTAAGCAAGTTGAAAGAAAAGAGTTCTAAGATAGCTGAAGGGGAAAGCTCTAAGAAGAAAGAGAAAATGAAGCTGAAAATGTCAGATTTTGTGAAAATCAGTAAAGCAAATCTGGACATGATGAAGGAAATAAAAGAAATGAGTGGACTGACCTTGAATATTTTAGAAAAATCTCATGAGTTGCAGAAGGGAATTATGGCTGAACACAATGCAAAGATGGATATGTTGATTAATAGATTGGATAGACAAGAGTGGTTCATGAAGAAGATGGCTCAAATGTTGTTTGGTGAATCTTTTGGCAAATTTGGAGATTTTGGAAGTTACCCATTAGAATGCTGGTCCTAGCAATGCAAAGGTCTTTGACCAAGTGGAGTAAAAATTTCGAAGTGGAAGAAGAAGCAGAGGAGCATGTAGAAGTCACTGAAAAGGTACAAGAAGAAAGTAAGCTAGCTGAGGTTGAAGAAGTAGAGAAAAATCATGAGAAGGAAAAATCTGCAGAAGAGGCATCAGAAACAGAACAAGAACCTGCCAACGAGACATCAAGAGAATCCTCCTCATCTCATACTACAAGCAACAGCAGTAGTGACAATGGCAAAAGTGAAGGCAGAAATGGTTCAAAACAAGAAGAGGAGAAGGAAGAGCAGTCATCGGACCCATCCTCTGAACAACCAAACATTGTTCCTACTGCCTCTCAACCAGTACCTGAATCAACCATCTCTTTACCCATGCAATACGGACCTAGAAGAACCAAAACACAAGCCAGAAAATCAGTTCTACCTATTCCTCCAAAAATCCAAGTACCCATAACTGAAAAAGAACCCCCAAAGAAGAAGACACAAGCCAAACTTGTTGATCCCACTCACCTTAGGAGAAGTGGCAGAATTCTTAGCAACAAAGAAAAATCTTGAGATTTTTTGAAATATGCTTTATGACTTTCAAAGTTGTGTCTTTTTGTTTTTTAAACAGGGGAGAAAATAGGAGAAAGCCTATTTTGTTGATGTCAAAAAGGGGGAGAAATTAGGAGAAGATAGGAAAATATTTTAACTGACAGAATGTTTTTAGTTAACTGGGTACATTTTTAGTTAACTAATTTTGTTCAGTGGTTATATTAGTTAACTGGGTACATTTTTAGTTAACTAATTTTGATCAGTGGTTATATGGTTCACATTCTGATGTAGATATTTTGGACTTATTTTGGAAAGTTATTGAAGATATGTTGATGATCCTTTATGATTGACTTATGGTTGATATATCTTATGTATGATGATTGAATTGATCTTGGATGAATTAATCTTGAAATTGCTTAACATGTTATTATCTTCAAGATGCTTTGAATATCAGATTTAGGGGGAGCTATTTTATAGCTTCTCAACATTCTTAATGATTATGTGCATACATATAGGGGGAGCTTGTCTAAAAGCAAGTTCTTGCATACATGACATATGTAGATAGTTATACAATTGAATTTTTATGATCTTCATAGATTCATTAAGTTTTGACATCATCAAAAAGGGGGAGATTGTAGGCCCTGTAAGCTAAAATGAGCTTGATTTTGATGATAACAAAACTTAATGAAATATACATTAACCTTTTGTGCATAAGTATTTGAAGTGATTTTATAAGTCATGATATGCAAAGACATTGATGGAAGGACTATTCTATTGACATGGCTGATATAAAAGGAGTTTATCATCTTGTATAACACAAGACGAATCAAAGTCCATGAAGAAATATGATAGAAATTAAGCTCTTAGGTCCATTGTACAAGATTGGAGAATTTATGCCATTTGAGACCTAAAATCAATTTTGTTTTTAGATTCAAGGGTTTAGAAAGTGTTTTTATATCATTCCTAAGGTTTTTGAATGGTCAAAATAATTTTTACAACCTTTCTTCAAAAACTCAAAATTTCAATTTTTAAGTCTGGCAGTAGCGAAATTAGTTAACCCGTTGCAAAAATTAGTTAACTAGTTTTGATGTCTAAAATTCTCTATCTTACAAAACTAGTTAACCGGTGAAAATTTTAGTTAATTATTTTTATGACCTGACCTGACTCAACTCTGCTGCACGACTTTCTAAGCAATAACGGCTAGTTTTTTGAAAATTAAAGAGCCGTTGGACACACTCTCCAGCAGACGTTTTTGGCAATGAAAAGCACCTATAAAAGGCATCATTTACTACAATTCTAACCAATGAAAGTGTTCTTATTCATAGTGAATTTATTGTGGTTTTTAAAGCTTTCATTCAATTACTCTTGAGCTTGAGTGGCAAATCTTCTCTCTCAATCTTCTAGCATTAAATTCTGTATTTGAGAGTTATTGAGAGTGATTTCTTCTACATCAAAACCTATTTAAGGTTGTGTAAGTGTGAGGACACACTTGTGGAAGGTTTTCAAGCACCTTGTGAAGCTTGTGATCTTTTGTGGGAAGCAAAGACGTTGTAAAGGTCCTCAAGCACCTGGGAAGCTTGTTGATATTGTAAAGGCTTTGAATCTTGCCTGTTGAAAAGATCAAATAGTGGAGTGACTCTCAAAGTGGGACTTTGGGAAGAGTGGATGTAGGCTAAGAGAGCCGAACCACTATAAACATTGTGTTTGATTCTCTTCTTCCCTTAACTCTTTAATTTTCAGCACTTTGATTTTCTGATTATTTATTGAATGTGTTGAGAATTTGTTTATTGAGCTAATATTGCAAACTCTGAATTTTATGTGAGAAAATATACTTGATATCAAGTAATTATTTTGTGTATGAACTAGCATTTGTGCATAACTTGATTGATTACTTAAATTACACCCTAGGAACAGAGTTATATACATACATAGAAGTGCAAAGCCTCAATTTTTCATTAAGTCTAGAGCAAGGGCTGAAAAATTGTTTAAAGTGTCCAATTCACCCCCCTCTTGGTCACTTTCTTTGGGACAACACTAGTATTTAACTACATAGATACATATTTATAAGTGATGCATAGGCATGCTTGAACATATAATAATATCGAAATTACAATTAAAATTAATATTTTACTCACAAACTTGAACCGATGTCACTGCGGTGGCTGTACGGAGGAGGAAGGCTGTCCCGACTCACCTGATAATTTCATTGTAATTATTTAATATATTTGACTCAATACAAGTTTAGAAAAGACCAAAGACACCCTAAGTTGGGCTGAAAATCTGGCAGAGTCTCCCCTATACCTATGACCTATCCAACTTGCAAAATGGTTCAACTAACACTTCTATACTCAACCCATATCTCATCATAATTATATGGCCCCTCCAGGGCCCTCCAAACCAAGCAATAATCACAACATCAGACAACTCAATTATAAGACTTTAAAACTAATATTTTTCAAAAACTATCCAAACTAACTTTAAAAATTATATAAACCTGCCGCACGGTCCTTAACAATATTGTAAGGTTATTGCAATAGGAATCGTAATTTTCTTATCATTCACGAATATTTTATAAATTTTGTTCTAACCCAGTACAAGGCAAAAATTGAGTAATGTAGAGTTCGAGTTTACCTATGCCAAATCTGACAACTGGAACGCGTCCAGAACTTCTGAAAATGGTGGGGTAGCCTATAATCTTGACCCGGTTCTGAAATGGTTCCAACAGCTTATTTGCTCGACCCGAAATTGCAGATCCGGGAGACGATCAAATTTCCATGAAATACAAGTACATACGCGAAGTCCACAATACCAGGGTTAGAATAAAATATATACATATAAAATAATTATTTAAAAATTAGAGATGTTACATTCTTCCTCCCTTATAGAAAATTCATCCTCGAATTTTACACAAGGCAGAACAATGACACATAGTTGCATATCAAACTTATGAGTACTTGCTGCGCATATCCCACTCTAACTTCCAAGTGCATTCCTCCATAGATTAACTCCTCCATAGGACTAACCATAGGGATTTACCTTGACAAAAGTTGTCTCATCTGATAGTCTACTATGGCTACTAGTTGCTCCTCAAAGATCAAATTCTCATTTAACTCCACTGTGTCTGGTCTCAGCACATGAGAAGGATCAGGAACATACTTTCTAAGCATGAAAATGTGGAATACTGGGTGGACATGAGAAAGGTTTGGTGGCAACTCTAATTGATAGGCAACTGCTCCCACTCTGTCCATGATCTTAAAAGGTACTATATAACGGAGTGCCAAATTGCCTTTTCTTTCCAAATCTCATAACCCTTTTCATAGAAGAAACCTTCAAGAACACGATCACCCATTGCAAATTTTACATCTTTCCGCCTTAGATCTGCATGGATGGTTAAAAATTTTTATGTCTATCTGCCCTTGTCGTAGTATACCAGCTACCATCCTCCTTCTGAGTCTAAACTATCACATCTGACTACTTGTTTACCCCTCTTTTTTTATTGTCATCTCTAGTACTCATTATAACTCTACTACTTTTGACTTGATATCTGATAACTTTAATCAACTTTGGCGCTTACCTCACTTTTATTATGCCCTAACATGTCTCTTTGTGATTTTAGTCCTCATTCTTTTGTTTCAATAATCTCTGTTCCCCAAAAACATGACTTATGTTCCTTACCCTATAGTATCCTATGAAATGCTTTCCTGTAGCACCTATCATATACATCTGCTTCGAAACCTTTACTTGTCCTATGACCTCAATGGTCAATACTTATAAATCTTCTCACTCCCATGATATTTCAAATTTTCAATCTTGGAAAGTGAACTGGGTCTCTTCTCTTATATGACAAATGTATTTGTATTCCCTGATAACCCAGTTAATGCAACTTTATCGTTTTCCACTCCTTCTTTGGAATGGAAATATATAGACTTCTTCCTAAAGCTTCTTAGTATGTGGCCCACTTCTGACACATTGGCACTTAGATCGAGGCTCTACCCCTTTAATCTATCATCTCATAATAACTTGTTTCAAATATCTCTTAGTGTGTTCCTAGCATACCTATTCCTTCTTATCCTCATCATTATAACTAGCTCTATCGAGCTTTCTTCCTGTCCTTTGGATCTTATCCACTTTCTTTTCCTATTTATGTTATCGTTGATATCTTTTCAACATGTTATACTTATTCCTTAATCTTAGTCCTATCTCACCCTTACACCTTTTTCTTCAAGGATGTCCATCCCATCATCAACTTTAACTTTCTTTTTTTTTTTTTTTTAGTCTTATCTTTATTACTAGTTCCATTACTTCGAGAATTCTAACTTTACGATTGACTCCTACCAGCACATTCTTCACATTATGTAACACTTGTAATTAATTATAAAAAATTCTTTTTGTATCCCCTTTCCCAACTTACTTATCAGAACATTATCATTCCCTACCAGCCTTCGTAGGAAATTGCTCATCCTGGATGGATAGGAGCCCCAGAAATTATAAGTTCCATATGAACTAACACGACTATAGGAAATATGTGCCATGCCTTAATTCTAAACAAGATATTTCATGTGTTCATTCTCCTTAAAATAATCACATATACTGCCCATAGCTTTCCAAACTTCAGCCTCAACTTTTCCCATTAGCAACAATTTCATTCGCTGTAACTCATTAGCAAATAGCACTTCCTCCAGCTTATAGTTCAAAAGGGTTATAAGCCCTAGTAACTAGCTCGATTTAACTCCTGTCACCTCTCTGATCATTCTTTCATACTTAACATTAGATACAACATTATTGTCATTTTTGCCTCAAAAGATTGGATATGTACTAACGCCCATCAAATTAATTGGGTCACTTTGATACAATCTCTCTTCTTAACATAATCTCCTAGAATCGAAACATGAGCCAATTTAAAAAGAAGGAGAAATGTTCTCCCACCATTTTTGGTATACCATTATTTGATAAACAAGATTTAGCTCATACCCCTTAGTCTTCCTTTTTAGATTCATTATTTCTTTGTAATTATTGTGCGTTATTATAAGATATCAGTTGTATCTACCATTTATTATACTGTTGTCCTACCTGACATATCATCTTAGAATTTACTATTTCCTTTTTACTCTCCATTTATCTTCCATATGTATAATTACTTGTCTAATACTCCTTATACTTAGTTATATTATAGAAGATAAAAGCACTCACATATTCTTTCAGATCTACTCTAATTTTACCAACAATCACTCCTCTAATCCATGTACTTCTCAATATCTTATAATTACACCTATACCTATCTTGTCCTATTCTGACCGTTATTAGCGTTGTGCTACATATTGTCATACTATTATTTATTTATTTAATTATTATTACTTTTTTTTTTACGTAATTATTTTATCGATCACACTGAAAATATATGTTTAACTCTAATTTTTTACTCTAGGTCTCACCACTCTAAATTTTAATATCAAGCCTCTGTGACATTATCCCTCATCTTGCATATTTATATCCCTTATGTTGACTTTTATCCAACTTACTCCTACTAATCTTGCTTCTTTATCTGACAATACAATTCAAGTTACCACAACACGCTTAACAGTTACTACCTACTTTGGTCGCACACCTCACTTAATTCCCACTATACTGTCAACAACCAAAAGGGTTCTTATGTCATTGCCCCATCATCCTACATTGGGGGTAGAAAACAAATAAGATCTAATCCAGATCCTGTAACTCTAAGCTCTAGGCTCAGGCTCCTAACACTACATCAATTATGACCTGCTCTAAGTCCTGTACTTCTGGGTTCCATAACTTAACAATGTTCTTCCTAATGCCATCCTTTTCTATGCTCTCTATCCTTTTTTTTTTTGTTTATCTCGTTTACCCTTCCTAAAACCACATTCACCTCCTCGGTATTTTGGCTCTATTCTTCCTAATCTTATCCTAATTTGTTTTTCCAGTTTATTCTTTAGCCAACTCTTTTTATCTTACCTAAATCTGAACTTTCACTCTTCCATCCTTTAGCTCTATTTTCTTTTGGAACCTGATTGTCATATCAGAAATTTATACCTTTCCACTATCCCTACCACGTCATCTATACCTCAATGTTACTCAGAATTAATCCTCTAACTATCCTAGCTAGACTTCTACTGGCATTCAGGCTATCTCTCCTACTGCATTTGAACCACACTCCATTTATATATATATATATATATACATATTATATGATTTATCGATGCTAACTTTTGTCCTTTTTCTTTTACTTTATTTGGAGTATACTTTAGTCTTAAGCATTAAGAAGTTAAGGATGAACTTAGGGAATAGCAGTCATACTTCTCCTGCGTGATCTCTATTCTTACCCTTTTGGACTATATACTACCCCCTACTACCTTAGGGAGGGGATCTGTAGCAACTCTAATTTTTCATATCCAATTAATTAGCTGAAACTTAAAATACTAGGTATCCAAACCCGTCATTCAATTTAAAGGCTTACATACATCTTGATCTTACATCTTTTAATTCCTATATGGAACTTGTACCCTCTCCAAAACACCTGAGCTAACAACTCTCTATCTCACGCTACAATCTCATCTGGGACACTACTCCATAAGTCATCATTATCAGTAATAACCTTCGATCCCTTCTGAAAAGATAGGACTATACCCTAACTTACTGCAACAAAAGTACTACATTTACCACCTTGCTAAAACCATGTCAAATTAATGACTCTCTTATCATATCATAGCTCTATAAATCATCAATTCATAGTTTCAACCTTCCCTACGTAATAGGGTTGTACTTTACACCTTGCTGATACACATAAGGTATACTATTCTCACTAAGCTCTAAGAAAAATGTCTGTCGTACTGCAAAAATCATCCAAAATTCTATACCGAAGACCAGATGGTCTCACTCTATAGATGTCACCTTTACTTTGCGACTAATCCGCAACCTCTGGTCTGATGGCAACTCTTGATGTAACTCGAGCTCATGCTAGGGTAACCGAGTTATTGACTCTAGTTACCACCCAACTGTGACCTTTCGATATTCTAGCTCTAGATCCCTAACCAGGAGTTCCTAACTCCTCTACAGATATAGAACTCTGTTCTGGCATAATTGTACCAAAACAGAGGCCATCCGCAAACACCCTCATTATGGAGCACCACAGGGATGCACGCAGCTCTACACAATAATCTCATGTCGGTACTATAATCTGCAGCTTACAGAGCAGACATCGAGAACATTATATAGTTACTACGATACATCTTGACATACTAGGTCTCCTAATATCTTATCTCTCTTGAATCTCCTATTATTATAAACTTACTCTGACTGGGTCATCCACTGACGACTACCAACAGTGGTATCCTTACCCTTATCTAGTGCAATTATACTATCAAAACTCACCTTTATGCACTCGTGCCTAGCACCAGATAGGCACAACACTTAGACCCATACTGATAGAATATAGTGTTTCTTGGAGAACGTATTTCCATGGCAGACCTCAACATGTCTGCTAACTCTATTTCACACTTCTATGTACTTTACAAAACTGAGGTGCTAAATTGAAGCACTCTTATATTAACCGAGGAATAACGTAGAATCTAGAAACGAAGAATTACAGAAAAAAAAAAAAAGACAAAATAGAATCATATACTCCGCATGTGACAACTCTAGGTGCACACTTTCCCATGAATCTAAAGTCTAAGCTCTGATACCACTTTTGTCATGACCCAACCTATGGGCCGGACCGGCACTAGGACCTGGGCCAGCCTAAAGCCCCTGAGGCCCATAGTAAGCCTAACTATTCCTCAACCCAACTCTAAGGCCCATTTGGGCCCAATTTCAAGAATTCAATCGGATAGAATCCGACCATAAAATGGACCATTCAACCTGGAGTTTTTGACTCGCCCAACCTGTAAACACAATATATAATAAATTGGGGAGCTCAGCTCACCCTCCACATAATCAAAATGTCATAACTCAAATAAAAGCTCAACTCCCTCATCCAATCCCATCATGCATACAGTTAATAATTTTACAGGTCCAACATAACTTTTATAATATAGGCCCAAAATAAAAATAAGTGTTTCTAATACATGCAGAGTTTAAAATTTAACTCAATTGTACAAAATACATTAAATACTATTAATAGACCTGCGAAGAAGAAGAGCAGGTTAACCACAATAAATAATCCTCTTGTAACCTAGAAAAATAGATGAACAAGAGTGAGCGTTCAACTCAGAGAGTAAAATACCAATTTTAATCATAATCTCTATAACTATCTAAAGCTAATGCACCCTGTGGAGTGAAATGCAACATCGTCATAATTTTCATATCATAACAGCAAAAAGGAAATTTGAAGTACTCACACACCCAACACTGTCAAGCAATACATATATGGGAGCTGATCCCCTATACAGCCCTCTTAATCCAACCTCTGCCAGCGAGTGTCTCTCAAGCTGTGTCTACCTTGAAGGACTGAGTCCCAGTGAGTGTCTCTCAAGCCATGTCTACCCGTCCTGTCCATATCCAATAACATACCACACGCACGCTACGCACACACACTGTTCCAAATTACCACAAATAACATCCATGGCACTTTAATAATTATGAATGCAATATAAAACATGCCTAGTGTTTAACTACATAGATACATATTTATAAGTGATGCATGAGCATGCTTGAACATATAATAATATCGAAATTACAATTAAAATTAATATTTTACTCACAAACTTGAACCGAGGTCACTGCGGTGGCTGTGCGGAGGAGGAAGGCTGTTCCGGCTCACCTGACAATTTCATTGCAATTATTTAATATATTTGACTTAATACAAGTTTAGAAAAGACCAAAGACACCCTAAATTGTGCTGAAAATCCAGCAGAATCTCCCTTATACCTATGACCTACCCAACCTGCAAAATGGTTCAACTAACACTTCTATACTCAACCCATATCTGATCATCATTATATGGCCCCTCCTGGGCCCTCCAAACCAAGCAATAATCACAACATCAGACAACTCAATTATAAAACTTCAAAACTAATATTTTTCAAAAACTATCCAAACTAACTTTAAAAATTCTATAAACCTACCCCGCAGTCCTTAACAATATTATAAGGCTATTGTAATAGAAATCGTAATTTTCTTATCATCCATGAATATTTTATAAACTTTATTCTAACCCAGTACAAGGCAAAATTTGAGTAATGTAGAGTTCGAGTTTACCTATGTCAAATCTGACAACTGGAACGCGTCCAAAACGTCTGGAAACAGTGGGGTAGCCTATAATCTTGACCCAATTCTGAAATAGTTCCAACAGCTTATCTACTCGGTCCGAAATTGCAGATCCGGGTGATGATCAAATTTCCACGAAATGCAAGTATATACGCGAAGTCCACAATACTAGGGTTAGAATAAAATATATATATATATAATAATTATTTGAAAATTAGGGATGTTACAGTTTTAGCCTATTTTGACTTTTGGGCTAGATTTATCGCAAACTGTGAACTCTATGAAAAATCCAAGAGTACCAGAGTGCTCCCCTCGACGAGAGCTTCATGGCAATACCCATTTCAAAATTTTCTAATACCACTTTTCGGTGAGTTCCATGGAATTTCACAGTATTTTTTTGAATATTAAATGAGCTTAATAAATTTCGTAAAAATTATGTACTAACCCTTGTGTTATAGGCTTCACGTAGGTACATTCGATTCGTGGAAATTTGACTGTCGATTGAGTCTGCATTTTCAGGCCGGACAGACAGCGGCCAAAGCTAATTCAGAACCAGGTCAAGATTATTGGCTACTCCACCATTTTCAGACGTCCCGGATATATTTCTAGTATCAAAATTAATGTAGGTAAGCCCAAACCCTAAGTTTTCTTAATTATTTAGTTTCGAGTTTAGATTAAAAATCCATAAAATATTCATGGGTATTTAGAAAATTATAATTCCTTTTGTATTAGCTTAGTAATTTTGCTAAAGACCGTGGGCAAAATTTTAGAATTTTTAGACCTCATTTGGATAGTTTTTCAAAAAGAGTTAGTTGTAGGGACTAAATTATAATTTTTTAAAATTGTGGTTGTTGACTATTGGATGGGCCCAGAAGGGGCCATGTGATGTGATTGAGATATAGTTGTGTGACTTGTGGATATAAAAGTGTATTTTGAGCCCTTTTGCAGGATGGATAGGTCCTAGGTATAACAGGAATTTTGTCAGATTTTTTGCACAACTTAGGGTGTCTTTGATTCTTTTTAAGCTTATATTGAGTCAATTATATTAAATAAATATAATGTAATTGTCAGATGAGCTGGAACAACCTTCCTCCTCTGCCCAGCCGCCACATTGACCTCGATTTACGTCTATGAGTAAATTATTAATTTTAATTATAATTTCAATATTATTATATATTCAGACATGCCCATGCATTACTTATAAATATATATTTATGTAGTTAAATACTAGGCACTTTTTATAATGCATCTTTATTTAATGAAATGTTATGGATATTGTTTTATGGTAATTTGGAGCAGTGTGCGTGTGTTGGCGTGCATGTGGTTTGTGATATTAGATATGGATAGGACGGATAGATGCGGCTGGAGCTTGACTCTCTGGGACCCGATCCTTTTATGGATAAGTCAGGGTCGGCATTGCTCGAGATGATCTCGCTGGCCCCCGCATTTGGTCTATTAAGCAAAAATCCAGCTTGAGATGTACTTGCTGACAGAGGTTGGCTTAAGAGAGCTGTATAGGGGATAAGCTCCCATATATGTACTGTTTGAATATTATATGGGTGTGTGAGTGCTCTAAATTACCCTTTTTGTTATTTATAATGTGATTTGTATGAAAAATATGAAGGTGTTGCATTTCACTCTTTAGGACGTATTAGCTTTAGATAGCTATAGAAATTATAGTTAAAATCGGTATTTTACTCTCTGAGTCGAACGCTCACTCATGTTCACCTATTTTTTTAGGATGCAGGAGGCCCTTTATTGAGTTTAACCTACTATCTTCTTTGCAAGTCTATTATCGACATTTAATTGTATTTTGTTCTTTTATTCTATTCTAGAACTCTGCATGTATTATTATTATTAGTGATGTATTCATTTGGATCTGTTATGTATGTATTAACTGGAATTGTTAGCATGATATATGAGTATGCATGGATGATCTTTGGGTCGAGTGAGGGAGCTGAGCTCCTATTTGAATTAGTATTGTTATGAGTATCTGGAGGGTGAGTTGAGCTCCCCAAATTGTTATATATATATATTGTGCTTACAGGTCAGATAAGTCAAAAACTCCCCGTTGGATGGTCTGTGCTATAGCCGGACTCAGTCCATGTGATTTCTTGAAACTGGGCTCAATATGGACCTTAGGATTGGGTTAAGAAATAGTTAGGCTTACTATGGGCCTCGAGGGCTTTAGGCTGGCCTAGGTCCTAGTGCCAGTCCGGCCCATAGGTTGAGTCGTGGCAAAATATGTTAAAGGGTGCATGGCTAAGCTAAGTTATCATTCAAAGGAATTTTTGTGGTTGTTTTGCTCAATAAGTTGATTATACTAAATAAATTATATGTATAGAAATTAGTCTATATCAAAATTTAATCTAATTTATCATTAATTATAAATTAAAAGAATAAAATGCCCTTAACTTTAAATTTTTTAAAAAAAATTATCTAAATTATTTTATTAATAAAATAGTTTCAACATTTTATGTAACACCCCAAAATTTTAAATTTTATTATTTTTTTATGAGTATTATTGATATTTTAATTTTATTTAAATTTTAAGAAATTATTTGAGATTTTTCGGATTTTAAAAATCGAGTTCGATTTTCCGAAAATATAAACTTTGATGATTTTTAAAAATTTATTTAAAGACCACGTGACAAAACTAAAAATATATTTGGAGTCTACAAATTTTTTCTGAGTTTTCTAGAATTTTTTTCGAAATTTTTGGACCTCGTTTTTTGTCCCAAGGAAGAATAAAAATTCAAAATTTTGTATCCTAAATCGAACCGGCCGAATCGAACCAGACCGGATCAGATCGGTCGAATTGGATCGGTCTTCTTCTTTTTCTTCCTCCTCCCCGCGCGCGTCCCGACCTCCCTCCCCTTCTCTCCCGTTTTCTCTCTCCACCCTCCTCCCCTTGCAGCGCCGTCGCCTCCCCTGCCACCCCAGCTCGCAGGCGCCCGTCCCCAGCTATCCCAGCCCACCGGTCGCCGCCTAGAACTCCGGAAAATGGCGCCCGATCGAAGCGACGCGACGCACAAGCACGCCGCTTCGTCTTCCCGATCGAAATCCGGCCGATCCGGCACCAATCGGACCGGGTCTTGTGTCTAAACTCATCTACTCGTCGAAAGCTTTCCATAGACACTAAGAACACCGAAATCCATTGAGCAGTTTGTCTAATTTTTACCCGGGAAGTTTTAGCCCATTTTGACTTTTGGGCTAGATTTCTCGCAAACCGTGAACCCCACGAGAAAACCGAGAGTACCAGAGCGCTCCACTCGTCGAGAGCTTCGCGGCGACATAAATTTCGAATTCTTCCGACACCGTTTTTTAGTGGGTCCCATGGAACTTCGCAATATTTTTTCGAGCATTAAATGAGCTTAGAAAATTTCGTAAAATTTATATACTAACCCCCATGTTTTGGGCTTCGTGTAGGTATCCTCAATTCACAGAAATTCGATAGTTGTCCGGGTCAGTGAATTTCCGGCCAGACAGACCCGCTACCGGAAAAGTCTCCGAGCTGGATCGAGGTTTTGGCTACCCCACCATTGTCAGACATCCCAAGCGCATTCCCGAAGTCGGAATCGGCAAAGGTAAACCTGAACCTTGCTTTTTCGTAATTTTCTAGTGCTTAAATAGGATTAAAAATCCATAAAATATTCTTGGTAGCTTAGAAAATTATGATTCTTTTTGCAATAGCCTAGTAATATTGCTAAGGACCGCGGGGCAAAGTTTTAGAATTTTTAGAGCTTGTTTGGGTAGTTTTTGCAAAAATGATCAATTATAAGGACTAAATTGAAATTTTACATATTGTGATGGATGACTGATTTGATGGGCCCAGGAGGGGCTGTGTGATGTGATTGAATTGTGGATATATGAGTTGCGAATATAGAAGTGTGTTTTGAGCCCTTTTGCAGGTTGGGTAGGTCCTAGATATAGGGGAGACTGCCGAATTTTCGGCACGACTTATGACGTATTTGGTCTTTTCATGATTTGTATTGAGTCAGTTGTGTTAAATAATTGTAATGTAATTGTCAGGTGAGCCGGGACAGCCTTCTTCCTTCGCCCAGCCGCCACAGTGACCGCTGTCAAGTCTGTGAGTAAAATATTAATTTTAATTGTAATTTCGATATTATTATATGTTTAAGCATGCCCATGCATCACTTATATGTATGTATATATGTAGTTAAACTCTAGGCACGTTTTATGTTGCATTCATAACTGTTAAAGTGCCATGGATGTTGTTGTGGTAATTTGGAGCAGTGTGTGTGCGTTGGCGTGCGTGTGATGCGGTGTGTACTATGGATAGGACGGGTAGTCACGGCTTAAGATCTTCGCTGGGACCCGATCGTTCGGGGGTAGTTACGGCTTGAGTTCTTCGCTGGGACCCCGATTTGGTTTATTAAGTGAAAGTCCGGCTTGAGTTCTTCGCTGGCACCAGGTTGGATTTAAGAGAGGTGTATAGGGGATCAGCTCCCATATATTATGATTGATATTACTGGGTGTGTGAGTGCTCCAAATTACCTTTTTGCTGTTATGATGTGAATTTATTGCTGATGTTGCATTTCACTCTACAGGGTGCATTAGTTTCAGATAGTTATAGAGATTATGGTTAAAATTGATATTTTACTCTCTGAGTCGAACACTCACTCCTGTTCAATATTTTTCCAGGCCAAAGGAGGATATTTTTTAGGTTAACCTGCTTTCTCCCTCGCAGGTTATTTATTCATGTTTGTGTAATTCTATAAATTTCTAGAATTTTCGCATGTGTTAGAAATATTTAATTGATTTGGGTCTGTAATATAAATTGTTATTTTGGACCTGTAAAATTATTATCACATGCATGTTTGATGGACTGGATGAGGGAGCTGAGCTCCCATTTATTTTTATGTTGATATGAGTATGTGGAGGGTGAGCTGAGCTCCCCAATTGAGTATTTATTTTGTTTACAGGTCGGGTGAGTCAAAAACTCCCCGTTGAAAGGTCCATTTTGTGGCCGGGCTCTGTCCGGTTGAATTCTTGAAATTGGGCCCAAATGGGCCTTAGAGTTGGGTTAATGAATAGTTAGGCTTACTACGGGCCTCGGGGGCTTTAGGCTGGCCCAGGTCCTAGTGCCGGTCCGGCCCATAGGTTGGGTCGTGACATTTTAAATATTTAATTAAACACTTATATATATATATATATATATATTTATTTATTTATATATTTATATATTTAAAAAATTTTAATAATAAATGAGTTAAAATATTTGTATCGTACATAAATGCATTATACATGTATATTTATAATTTATAAACCCATTAAATATATGTGAAGTAAAACACATTTAAAATTAGGATGGTAAAGTAATTTTATCATAATTTATAGCAAAATCTTGCAAATAAATACTATATTGATCATGATGAACCAAATATTCTTATTAGATGTTTTTGATGATTATAAAAAATTGGTATAGTATTAATAAAATTGGAAAATACTTTTGTTAAACTTATTGGCTTCAAATTAAAGATGACAATTGGTAGAGTAAATGTAAAATTCACCCAATCCGAACCTAATTAAAGTTTTTTTTTTTAATTACCTAAACCCATCACAAATCTTATTATTATTGTCTAAAAAATATTCAAATTCGATTAATTTTACATATTTTTAATTAATAATATACATAAAAAATATTTTTTATTAATAATTTATATTTTAAAATTTTAATAATTTTATAAAGTATTTAAATTCTATTTATTTAAAATATAATATATATAAATATATATTTTATATTTAATTAATTATTTATATAAATGAGTTTAAATAATAAATATCCAATATACAAAATTCATAATTAGAACCAAAATTATTATAGACATTATTCATTGAATCTCAATTTATTACAAACCTGATTATATACTAAGAAAATCCGTTTTGATGGTGCAAATTGATTTGCAATCCCTACTTCAAATGAAATGAGTAGACATACTTCAAATCAAGGTCAAGTTTCAACAAGATCAAAGGAAGCAAAACTCAAGTTGGAAACCTACAAGAAAAGAAGGACACTATATGTAATTTTACTTTCTATCTTTGTGGCATCTAAATTAATTGATTGGTTTGGCTTAACTCTAGGTAATTGCCTTAGAAATTCTAGGATGACTCAAAATCGAGTTTTTTATTTCAAAGCTTATAAGGAAAGAAAAGTTTTTAAGTTTTTATGATCTAATGTGAGTGAGAAAATAGTAGATGAGATCTAATCTATTTTCATCCGAAATTATTACATGCACAACTATGCATGGATAATTAGACAAATTTACATATAGGCAGAAAGAAAATTACAATTGAGACTATTGATAATGACTTCAAGAGTCAAGGCACAATGGAGAGTAAATGAAGATTAATTAAAGTAAATTGGTGAGCTTAGAAAATTAACCTTTTGTTTGGATTGAAAGAAATAGAGAAAAAAAAATTGATTTTTTTAAATTCTCTTGTTTAAACATTAAATAGAAAAGAAAATTAAAGAAAATGAAGGTATAATAGTTATTTCTGCTGTATTCTTTAAAAAAAATTATTTTTTTCTCTTAATCTAATAATCTATCTAAACAATATAAAATAAATTAAATTTCCCTTTTTGTCTTTTCTTTTCATTTCTTTTCTTTAATTTCTCTTTAGTTCCCCTACAAAATTAAGAATCCAAACAAGGGTAAGAGTAGTTTGGTACTTCCACCTACAAGAGGACACATGCACACCTTAATTATGAAATAATTAATATCAAGTATAATTAGATTGTGCTTAGTTTGACTACTTACTTTTGATTTTTAATTTAAAATGTATTTTTAACTTATAAATTAATTTAAAAATAAGTAATTAATTATTTAGTAAAATTACTTAAGATTAATTTTTAAATAGTTTAAACATTTGGTTAACATATGCTAAAGCAACGTAATTTATTAAAATGACCGAAAAAATATATAATTGAGTGTTATAGTTGTCAAAATGAGGCTAGTATTGATATTTTAAAAAATAATTAGGATAATATAATCTTTTATTTAGTCAAAAGATAGTTTTAAAATAAGTAAATAAATTACAAGTAATGGTACCTTACTTATAATTTTTTACTTATTTTAAATGGTTTTTTAATTTATAAGTCAAACCAAATACTAATCTATTTATGATTTTTAACTTATAAGGGCCTATTTGGTTTAACTGTTGAATGCAGCTAATAACTGTTACTGATATCTGATAGTTGATAACCGATAACTGATTTATGTTAAGTGTTTGGTACAAATATATTTAGCTATTGCTGTTAATATGTAAAATAACTAATTAGGGTATATATATTATATAATTTATTTATTATTAAAATAAATATAAAATTATAAATTTATCATATTATATTATTTATTTTATTATTAAAATAAATATAAATTATTCATTTAATATATTATATCATTTATTATATTATTAGAATGAAAATATAGTTATTTATTTATTATATCATATTATTTATTGTATTATTAAAATAAGAAAATAATTAAATTCTTTTAAAAAAGAAAATAATTAAATAATTTAAAAAATTTAGTTATAAAATAATAAAGTAATTTTATTGTTGATAAAGAAAGAAAATCTTATAATTTTAAATTTTTAGAAAAAAAAAGTATTTTTTCTAATGAATAAGTATTTTATATTTTATGTTATTAATAAAAAAATATTTTCTAATTAAGGGTGTTAAAATTATAAATGAAAAAAGTAAAGACAAATAACCTTAATAATATTAATTTTTAAGTTATATGAAAAAAAGATAATATGATCTAAATAAAAAATAAAATAAAATCAGTTATGAGCCGATAGGAAAACATCTCTATTTTTAGAGTTGATACAAACTACAGACGGATATCTTATCAATTATTTATCATCCATCAGCTCTTTTTTTTTTTTAGGTTGCCAAACACTTCAGTTTATCTCTTTAAATGTCTATCAGTTATCAGTTGCACCAAAAAGGTGAACCAAATACCTCCTAAATAGATTTAACCGACTTATAAATTAAACTAAACATACTCTTAATATTCTAAAATTTTCCAATATAGTTAGTTGATGTTTTTACATGTAAAAAATACAATATCAAATTTTCATTTCATTTGTAAATAAAATTTTCTTTTTGCTACGTTTATAATTAAAATATACATGTACAATAATACATATATCCTTTTTTTTATTCTATTTTTATATTTATAAAATACACAATAAAATTTATTTTAAAAGAATACAAATTTTTTTTATTTTTTTTAAAATAAACATCTTCAGTCTATTCAAAACTGATTTGAGATCTAATATAATCTTAAATCAAAATCTACCATGCCATTTGACTAAATGAGAATCAAGAAAAATAAAGACCCAACAATATGATTTAGCAGGAAGCCAGCCATTCATGAATGTAACTGAGAGAAGAAAGATAAGCATGAATTTTCTTGGAAAAGAAACCAAACTGAAACAAATTAAAGGCGGCTGAAGTCAGTAAAGCCACACGTTAAACATGATGAGAAAGAAAGAAAGGAAAAAAACAAAGAAAGAAAAGAAAAGAAGCAAAGATTTCCCAAGTTTCCATCCATCATCTCCAGTGAAATGATTCAATGTTTGTCACGATATCGACAACATTTAAAATATTGTTTTTGTTAGATAATTACCCACCAAGTTAAAGAAGAGTTCCAGTTTGAACAACTTCTCTTTACACACATTGGAAATAGGTGATAGTAGCAGGCGCGAAGGCAGGCTGCTGCGTGGATGGAGATGGTGTGAAAGAGATGTAATCCTGATAGAATAGTTGAAAATGAATAATTTAATGATTGTTTGGGAATCCTGGAAAAAGAAAACCAACCCAGCAGTGGCCGTACAAGATCAGGGTTGTATTTGGAGTCCTCACTGATAATAAAGTCAAGAGGAAGGAAGGTGCCAGAGAAAGGACAAATTCAAATGGCATAGTTCATCTGTTTTCTTCGGAAAATGCATGGTTTTGGATAAATAGGCTGCGGCTCTCTTGTTTTGAACTTTTCCAGGCAAAGTCAGCTAATAATTTCTTGCTTCAGACTTCAGACGACGCATCAAAAACACGAGCTCTTTCAATAATTCACTTCCAGCCTGGTACAATCAGGCTGCCATAACCACTAATAAAATAAGTAATTAATTAATGAACAAGACCAAGCAAATACCATATATCATTGGTGTATACAATAGTCAACACGCTACATGAACATACTTTAATGGCTTCACTTCACGTCAATTTCATCCATCCAAGCAATAACATCTCTACTACCGGCCAAGAGCAGCAGCCACTCCAGCTTAATTTCCCACCTCCTATCTCTATCTCTATCTCTATCTCATGTCTCCAATTTCATCCTCCTCCACATGCCTTTTTCTCTCTGCACGCAATATATACAAAGAGGATTAGTACTTTGAAGGAGTGGGTCCTGTCCTTTTATTTATTTATTGTTCACACTTTATTTCGTGATTCTTGTTTTAATTAAATGAAATTCATTTATTAAAATAAAAGAAATATTATATTTATTTATTTTAAATTTAAATTAAACTAATAATATGTAATCAACAAATTATTAAGTCAGTAAAACGTAGAACTGATTTTCAAGTGAATATAACGTGTAAAATTAAATATTTAAATTTTACAGCCATCATTATTAAAAATATTTTATCTTAATATTATTTTCAGATTGAATATAAAAAAATTATGAAATTAAAATAAAAAAATAATAATATGTTAGTGGTATAACTATGCCTAAATAATTAAAGAGAGGGGCAAATAATTATGTATATGTGGGCTACATGCCTTGAATTTAATCAAGCAATTAACCATAGCCACAAAGCACTAGCTGAGGATTCTGCATGTCTACATTTACCACAGTTATGGCACAATCAATGTGTTT
Source organism: Hevea brasiliensis (assembly GCF_030052815.1). Taxonomy (NCBI): domain Eukaryota; kingdom Viridiplantae; phylum Streptophyta; class Magnoliopsida; order Malpighiales; family Euphorbiaceae; genus Hevea; species Hevea brasiliensis. The sequence goes on from NC_079503.1 coordinate 83,306,437, forward strand.
CATGCTTTGGTTTCAGCTATCATTTTCTTTCTTAATTAATTAAGATTATTATTATTTTTATTTTCTTCAAATTTACAATACAATGCCTCTGGACACCCACTGAAAAGTCCATGCATAACCCAATCCTTCTCTGCAATTCCTTCCATGGGCATCTCTCTCTCTCTCTCTAAGTCAATGAAGTCAATTTGGACGCGTGGATATTTGGTAGGCTATGCTTTTGTCAAACTTCAGACAACAAAAGTATTACGTCCCCATTTGTAAATTAAATTATGAAATTTATTTTTTTACAAAATATATTATATAATCCGTTATCAATTTATGAAATGGTATTAAAAATTAAAAAATAAATAAAAAATTATTCCACCTCCTATACTTCCTTTAGTCGCTACTTGTATGATGTTCTTTTAAGAAGACTGATAAAACACCTATCTATATTAATAAAATCAATGAACATTTCATTTATGATATCTCTGAATCAGAAATGTGTAATGAAGGTTGTAATTGAATTCATGAAATTAATGAATATGATAAATACTGCCACAAAAGTGAATGATGCCAACACTTCATAATAATTATCATCTGTACAGGCTATAGAACCTTCGTTCTATAGATAATTTGATAAAACTATTAAAACGGTGTTTAAAGTTACAGGAAGTTCTTATGGATCTCCATCATAAATAAGTTAATAAAAATAAATATATAATAATAATTATTAATATCTTAAAAAAAATTAATTGATGAAGTACATTTATATATTAACGTTCACTTTTTTTTTAAAATTTATATTTTTAGGTAAATTATTTTGAATGGAATTACTGATTAATAATATAAATTTCTCATATTTGATATTAGTGTTTAATTTTATTAAATAAATATCATTTCAATATATTAATTAAAAATTAAATTTAATGCATTAATTAATACTTTTTCAAAATATAAATTGAAATAAACTATATATTAAATCTTCGAATAATATAATTTTACCTGACTGAAAACAGGATCATAGCCATATTTTTATATAAGTAAATTACCGCGTAATGTTATTGCATCCCACCATTTCTTTCTTTCTTTTCTTTTTATAAAAAAATATTTTATGGCCTTTTAAATTAAAAAAAAATGAATTTCATATATTCAGTAAAAAGAAAAAAAAAAAGAGTTTATTCTTTTATGCCTCAATTACTCATCATTAAGCCTTTCTTTTAATTACAAGGTTCTAAATACATATATAGACATTTTTCTTATCTAGGAATCTAAAAAATTGAAAATAATCTCATACTTTAGTAGCGATGAGCATTATTTAATTTGAACTAAATAAATTGAATCGAATCTCTTTAATTTAATAATTTAGTTCGGTTTTTAAAATAATTCAGTTCGGTTTAGTTTTGTATTTTAAAAATTTTGATTATTTCAGTTCGATTCAGTTTTAAAGAAAAAAAATTAATTGAATCGAACAGAACTGAATTACTTTATTAATTTTTAAATTGATTTATTTTTATAAAAAATTTATAAATTATATGTAATTATATATATATATATATATATATATATATTATTTAATTTTATTGATTAATAGTTATTAGATTTAAACCAAGGTCAAAATCAAATCAAATAACTTAAAAATTAAATTTAAATTAAAAAATCCATCGAAACTCAAAAACTGATTAGTTCAAATCAAACCGAACCAAAATAGAGTGATTAAGTTTGGTTCAATTTTTCATTCATTTCAATTTAATTCGGTTTCTAAAATATAATAATTTGATTAATTTGATTTTGATAATTTGATTCGATTCGATTTGAGTTGAATATTCAAGCCTATACTTTAGGACTTTTTTAATATTTATTATAAGATAGTGGCGTGGTTAACGTGAATACAAAGTAAAATTAAATTAATTAAATTTAGATTTTATTCCAGAAGAGAAGGATATGCAAGTTTTTCTTCTTATACAATCATTTATGGCTCCTAATACCAATTAATTTTCTAGAGATATGTAGACCCACTTACTAACCTCTTTTTGTTCCTATTAATTGGAATATCAAACCTTACAATCCTCTGTCCAGGCTCTGCTAATACCCAATTAAGGGCATGATGTAGAGCATAATTAGGGTTTACTAATTACTTAAATGCTTGCTTGTAGGAGAGAATCGGAGCACATGTAATTCTCATAACTATCATATTCAACCCATTATACCTACCATTGCAGTGTTTTCGCCTATCATTCAATGGGGACGTTATGAAGACGGCGAATTTTCAGGCCTTTAACTGCACCTTGGTGACTAGAGATAGTGTCATTTATTTTTAATTTAATTAATTAATTAATTAATTAAAGAGGATGTGGGGTGGGTAAGTGGGGAAGAGGGAAGGAGCGTGAAATGCACGGAAGAGAGGGAGTATGAGAGAATGAAAGTTGTCGGTTGATATTGAAACTGGGTGTCAGAAATCATGTGGTAGCAGACGTTAGGGCTCAAGGCTTTGGGCATGAAACAACCTTATGGGACAAAGGACGCGTGACAGTTTATGATTGGTTAGCGGCCGAACTCCTTCTTGTTGGTCCACACGAGCGGTTCAAAGGGATAAGTAGAGGCGTGGGCTTAAAAAAGCCTGTAAAAAGCCGCACACAGAGAGAGAAACCAACCAAAGCAGCCCCTCTCTCTCTCTCTCTCTCTCTCTCTCAATCTAATCAAAACCGATCCAAGTCACGCGGCGAGATAGCAGAATATGCCGACAACTTGTTCAACCTCCTTATTACCACCTTCGCTTCCTTCATCGCCGCCCTCACGCGCCCCTTAATAATTACCCATTTATTTTTTCTGCACGCTCTAAAGAGAGCGTGTGAGAGCGAGAGAACCCGACCGCACTCAATCACTGTAAGCTTACAGCCGTTGGATGATATACGCTCCATTTTCTCCCAAATATACCCTTCATACCCTTTGCTCTCTCGACATCCCACATGCCACGTAATCTCCATCACCAGCCGCCCCTCTCAGTCAAATCACAGGTTGACTGTGTGCCCCCACCTTCAATTCCTCGCCGATTCCTCTCCCCTATCCACCTCCCACTCTATATAAAACCACCCTTTTCCTCTCCTTTCCAAGCTATCAGCTCCCCTCTTATTTTATTTTCCCTTTACAAAATAGGAACCACCACTTGCTACCCTTAATTATTCCATATGGCGCCGAGGGACAAGACGGCGGCCGTTAAAGCCAACGGTAACTGCGGCGCCGCCGGAGTTAAGGAGGTGCATTTTAGGGGTGTGAGGAAGAGGCCATGGGGCAGATACGCCGCCGAGATCAGGGATCCCGGCAAGAAGAGCCGAGTCTGGCTTGGGACATTCGACACGGCTGAGGAAGCCGCTCGAGCATATGATGCCGCCGCCCGAGAGTTCCGGGGCGCCAAAGCCAAGACGAACTTCCCTCCGGCCGACGAAAATGTGAACAAGAATATTATTGTCAATAAGAAGAATGATACTGGTGCTAATAATCACAGCCCGAGTCCCAGTAGCACCGTGGAGTCCTCTAGCCGGGAGACGCCTGCTCTGATGATGGAATCCTCCTCGCCGTTGGATCTTAATCTCGGCCGATCCGCTGCTGTGAGGTTTCCCTTTCAGCCTGTGCCGACTGTGGGCGGTGTTTTTACAGCACCGGTGGGGAATCATCAACGCGTGTTTTATTTCGATGCGATGGTGAAGAGTCAGTATCAAAGACTGTTGTTTGATCATCAGAATAAGCGACAACATCTTCATAATCAGGCGATGTCCACTGCTGGAAATGGTGGTGGCGGGGGGGTCCAGAGTGATTCTGATTCGTCATCCGTCGTTGATTTGAACCAACATGAGATCAACCCACCACGGAAATCCCTTGATTTTGATCTCAATCTCCCTCCGAAACCAGAAATCCTGTGACTGTTTTTATTTGGCAGGACATGAGCCCATGATGCCCATCGGTTTTTAATAATTCTCTCTACTTTTTCTCTGAATTTTTTTTCCTATTTTGCTCAGATAGGAATTAAATTAGGCTAGAAAAAAGAAAATCCCAAAAAAATCGAGAGCTTTTTCATTCCCTCCCTCGATGTGTATACGTAGCTGATATCCTTTTTTGCAGCAGAGAGTCTCTCCCTGTTGTTCATAACTAGTTACTGTATCAGCTTTTTTTTCTTAAATGCAATCTTAATGGATGGATTGACAAGAATATGTCCTTTAATTTGTCAAATTTGCGTGATTATTTTACGCAGTCAACCTGTTTCTATTAATTATTATAATTAGCTCCGTCGCCGGCGTGTATGGCCGGAGTGCTTTAAGGTAAACACATCGCCGGTGCTGTTTGTGTCAGTGATGACAGGGCACACGAGGTTTCGGTTGTTCTCTTAAGACTGTCGGGAAGTGTACCCGACAGCGATTTTACTAACATCCATGTGGCCTTCGTTAAGAGGTTAACCAGAATTAAATAAATATTTATTATAAAATTTACGTTTCTGAAATAAAATAGTATTTATTAAATGAATTTTCATAAATATAAAAAATAATTTAAATACTTTTAAGGAAAATTAAATTAATTATCTCTTAAGAAGTAATTAACATGATTTGGATTCGTTAGAGAGACGAATTGATATAACACCTACTTTTTCTAAAATGATGGGAATATAATTTTTTATGGAAGTGTAATAATTTTTAATAAAATTTGTAAAGGTCCTTTTTTTTAATTAATTTTCCTAAAAAAAAAAGAGGTTCTTTTTTAATGGCTTAATAATTTTATTAACCTCAGAATCTTTTTCCTCCTTTTTACTGCCAGTTTTATTGCGACTTTTTACCTCGGAGAGGTATCAAAGGTGGTATGGAAACAAAGGGCCGCTAAAAGTGGAAGGAAAGCAAATAGAGCTTTTGGGCATTAGGAGAAAGGCATCAACGGTGTCTCAATAGATATGGGTCAAAAAAGCGTAGTTACTTTTTTCTCCCCAAACTTTCTCTCTCTACAAACTCTCCAATCAAAAAATATTTTCGGGGAGGTAAATTATATAAATAGATTAAATTTTAATTTATAATATAAAATCTCTTAAATTTTAATTTAAGTAATATAAAATTTTATTTCAATAATCAGTACGTGTTATTTATTAAATTAAAAAAAAATTATATATCGATAACTTCAAATAAATAATTTTTGAATTATTTAAATCTCAATTTGTATAATTTATATCATTGAAACTGTAAATAAGAAGAGAACAACTAAATTTTTTTGGGTTAAGTGTTAAATTTATAGAAAAAAAATATAATTTTTTTAATATAATAAATGTTACGTTAATAAAAATAATATAAAAAATAACTACTAAAAATTATAAGAATTTTATATTATTATTACTTAAATTAAATATCAAAACTTATATTATAAAATTTTGATATTTAAGTATTTTACTATTATATCTCCCTAAATTAAGCTACTAGTTATATAATTGATCCTTTTGAAGCAGTTTATTATGGAAGACAGCCCATCCCTCCCTTTTAAATCTTTTAAAAATTTTATTATGTGAAACTCCCTTTAAAATGCTAACTTGTGTATAGAAAATATATTCGGTAGAAATTAAGGAAATGTCACAACTCAACCTATGGGCCGGACCGGTACTAAGACCTGGGCCAGCCTAAAGCCCCCGAGACCCGTAGTAAGCCTAATTATTCCTTAACCCAACTCTAAGGTCCATTTGGGTTCAATTTTAAGAATTTAACCGGACAGAGTTCGGCCATAAAATAGACCTTTTAATGGAAAGTTTTTGACTCACCTGACCTGTAAACACAATATATATCAATTGGGGAGCTCAGCTTACCCTCCACATACTCATATCAACATAAAAATAAATGGGAGCTCAGCTCTCTCATCCAGTCCATCAAACATGCATAAAATATTAAGTTTACAGGTCCAAAATAAAAATTTATATTACAGACCCAAATCAAATAAATACTTCTAACACATGCGAAAATTCTAGGAGTTAATAAAATTACACAAATATTAATAGACAACCTGCGAAGGAGAAAAGCAGGTTAACCACAATAAATCCTCCTGTAGCCTGAAAAATAATGAACAGGAGTGAGCATTCGACTCAGAGAGTAAAATATCAATTTTAACCATAATCTCTATAACTATCTAAAACTAATGCACCCTGTAGAGTGAAATGCAACATCAGCAATATTTTCACATCATAACAGCAAAAAGGTAATTTGGAGCACTCACATACTCAGTAATTTCAATCATAATATATGGGAGCTGATCCCCTATACAGCTCTCTTAAATCCAACCTGTGCCAGCGAAGAACTCAGCTCGGACTTTCACTTAATAACCAAATCGAGGTCCCAGCGAAGAACTCAAGCCGTGTCTATCCCAAAGGACCGGGTCCCAGCGAAGATCTCAAGCCGTGTCTACCGCCCTATCCATAGTCCACACCACATCACACGTACGCCAACGCACGCGCACTGCTCTAAATTACCACAACAACATCCATGTCACTTTAACAGTTGTGAATGCAACATAAAACGTGCCTAGAGTTTTACCACATAGATATATACATATAAGTGATGCATGAGCATGCTTGAACATATAATAATATCGAAATTACAATTAAAATTAATATTTTACTCATAGACTTGACAGCAGTCACTGTGGCAGCTGGGCGGAGGAAGAAGGTTGTCCCGGTTCACTTGATAATTTTATTACAATTATTTAATAAATTTGACTCAATACAAATTTAAGAAAAGACCAAATACGTCCTAAGTCGTACCGAAAATCCGACAGAGTCTCCCCTATACCTAGGATCTACCCAACCTGCAAAAGGGCTCAAAACTCACTTCTATATTCACAATCCATATATCCACAACTCAATCATATTACACAGTCCCTCCTGGGCCCATTCAAATAGTCATCCATCACAATATGTAAAATTTCAATTTAGTCCTTATAATTGACTCTTTTTGCAAAAACTACCCAAATGAACTCTAAAAATTCTAAAACTTTGCCCCGCGGTCCTTAGCAATATTACTAGGCTAATGCAAAAAGAATCATAATTTTCTGAGCTACCACGAATATTTTACGGATTTTTAATCTCATTTAAGCACTATAAAATTACGAAAAAGTAAGGTTCGGGTTTACCTATGCCGATTCCGACTTCGGGGACGTGCTTGGAACGTCTGACAATGGTGGGGTAGCTAAAACCTCTATCCAATTCGGAAACTTTTCCGATAATCGGTATGTTTGGCCGGAAATTCATAAATCTAGACAACTGTCGAATTTCCTCGAATTGAAGATACCTACACGAAGCCCACAATATGGGGGTTAGTACATAAATTTTACAGAATTTTCTAAGTTCATTTAATGCTCGAAAAAACACTACGAAGTTCCGTGGGATCCATCGAAAAACGGTGTCGAAAAAATTTGAAATTTATATCACCGCGAAACTCTCGACGAGTGGAGCGCTCTGGTACTCTCAGTTTTCTCGTGGGATTCACGATTTGCGAGAAATCTACCATAAAAGTCAAAATTGGCTAAAACTTTCTGGACAAAAATTAGACAAACCGCTAGATGGATTTCGGTGTTTTTGGTGTCTATGGAAAGCTCTCGACGAGTAGATAGAATTAGACACAAGACTCGGCCCAAATGGTGGCCGGATCGGCCGGATTTCGGCCGGGAAGTCGAAGGGTCGTGCTCGGGGGTCGCATCGCTTCGTGCGACGCTTACTAGCGCTACATGCAGCGCCCGGCGAGCCGGGGTGGCTCAGGAGGTGCGCCAGCGGGAAGGAAGAAAAAGAAAGAAAATGGGAGAGAAAGAGAGAGGGGCGGGGACACGCGCGGGAAGGAAGAAAAAGAAAGAAGCAGGTCCGATTCGACCGGTCCGATCCGGTCTTGTTCTATTCAGCCGGTTCGATTCAGAATACAAAATTTTAAATTTTTACTTTGCCTTGGGACCGAAAACGAGGTTCAAAAATTTCGAAAAAATTTCAGAAAACTCAGAAAAATGCGTAGACTCCAAATATATTTTTAGTTTGACCACGTGGTCTTTAAATTAATTTTTTAAAAATCATCAAAGTTTATATTTTAGGAAAATCGAACCCGATTTCTAAAATCCAAAAAATTTTAAATAATTTCCTATAATTCAAATAAAATAAAATATCAATATTTACCCAAAAATAATAAATTTAAAAATTAGGGGTATTATAGGAAATATGAAAATATTTTGTATTATTTAGTTACAATATTAAATTAATGAAATGTGTTAATTTCATATATTAATAAATATTTTTATATTTTAATAAAAAGTCAAAATTTTGAAAATATGTTAAATTATTTTTTTGTAAATGATTATTTTTTTACAAGAAAAATATATTCTGTTTACTATTTTACTAGTACCACAAACACTAGCAATGTGGAAAATATTCTAAATTTTAAAGGTAAATTGCATTGATAGTACCTCAACTTAGACGTATATAATAGTAATATCTAATTTTTAATTTTTAATTTATAATATAAAGCATCATGATTTTTAATTTAATTAATATAAAACTCTATAAAACTTCACTAATTGGTTTCTAAGTTATTTATGTCAATATTTTATTTATAAAATTAAAAAAAATAATATTTTCAGTAAATAGGTTATAAATTGTTAAATGATTAATATGTGTAAATTAGATCGCTAAAATTATCAATAGAATATATATATATATATATATATATATATATATATATATATATATATATATATATATATAACAAGTGACAAGTCAACAAAAATAAGATAGAAACAGATTACTAAAAGTTATAAAAGATTTTATATTACTTAAATTAAAGGTAATGAAATTTTTTATTATTTATAATATATATATCAACAAAAATAAGATAAAAACCGATTACTAAAAGTTATAAAAGATTTTATATTACTTAAATTAAAGATAATGAGATTTTTTATTATTTATAATTAATATAAAGAGAAGAGTTTTTATGTTATAAATTAAAATTTAAATATTTTATTATTAAATATTTTTAAATTGAGATATTATTTATATAATTAATTAAATTTAAAATATATTTTAATTGTTATAGCTCTATATAAATGAAATTTAATTTTTAAATAATAAAAATAAATTTTTATAAATTACGAAACAAAATTTATTAATAAATTAATTTATATATAGATAACACAAATTTTAAATAAAATTTTTACCTTATATGCTTTATAGCAAGCACCAATTATATATCTATGGTATGCGTTTCACTTTTGGAAAGGTACATAACTATTTGCATTAAGTATATATACTATTTATTCTCCATACATAAAAGGATAAAATGCCAGCAAACCGATAATGGCGAGTGGCAACGAATCGAAGGATAAGTGCGCGTGAGATGAGAAAAAAGAAAAGAAAAGAAGAACAACGACAATAGCGGGTTACTTGGCGAGAGACCGAAAGGTAATTGTCTGTTGACTGATTAATTCCGAGATTCGCGAATGGACAGCACGTGTTATATACGGTGGTGCGATCTTTTCAGGGAGAGAGAGAGATAGAGAGGGTGAGGCTTACAGTTGTGCGAATATTTTATTTTTATTTTTATTATTATTATTATTATTATTTTGAGTTACAAGGAGACGCAAAAAAAGTAAGACAAGAAAAGGACTCCACGTGGATACCAGGGCTGGATGTGGAAGTGGGGAAGCCCGGCTGCTACTTTCAGTGGGTCCCGCTCTTTGGCCGCCGATATCCCTCGCTCCTTTATTTTTTTTATATTTAATTAATTGATTGACGAAATGCTCACGTTAATTACCTTATTTTTTATAAATATATTTTTTTTAAAAAATAAATTGACCGCTACATTTAAGGCGGCTCATATTAAAATAATTTTTTTATGTAAAAGAGTACGGCGCAGATAGCCGTGAGGCGACGCTAACGTGTCCAATGGGGACAGAGAGTTACGCCGGCGGGTGGGCCGTGTTGGTGTTTTAAAAAAAAGCTGTTAATTGGTGGGACCCAATTTCGCTATCCCTACCATTTAGACAGCAGATTTGCCTAGTGATGCGCCACGTTTCGCGGTTGGGAAAAATATTTTTTAAAAATAAAAAATGACCTGAAAAAGCAACCGCCGAAATCCTTAAAAAAATAAAAAAAAGGTTAGGTGTGGATGTGGTAGTTGTGGGGCAGCTGCTCGGCTTTGCCGCCTTTTTCAAGTGGACATGTGTCGTCGGTTGCGGTGACATTGATGTCCCTGCTATTTTAGCAGCGCATTCTAGCAAATGGATTCTAGAAGGCTCTACGATGGACCGAGTGCCGCCATCTCCCGGCAACCGGCAATTATTCAATCCGACACCGTTTTACTAATTGGTAAATTTCATTTTTATTTTTGAAGTTTAAATATGAAATTAAAAAAAAAAAGGGATTAAAAATGATTCGGTGATTGAAACTTAAACTGGGCGAAAGCAGAAACTGTGATAAGCAGCCATTGGCCATTTACCATTTGGCATGTATTGACTGTTTACGGTACAAGAGATTCGTTTGGGTGGACATGAGAGAGCGAAAGTGCTGATAGGCGTTGGAAGAGCTGATGGGGAGAATTTTTCTGGTGGAGTTAGAAGGCAGGTGTTACCGGTGCAGATTCTGCGACACCCCTATTGGTCTCGCCGATGATGTTCTTTCTCGGGTATTTCAAACCCTCTCCTCCTGTCTCTTGTTCATTCCGGATTCTTTAATTTCGCTTGTTTATGGTGATAATTAGAGGGACAATCGGAATTCACTTTGATTAATGATGAAGTTTTCTTTTTTTTTTTTTTCCTTAATTGTTTGCAATGGATTAATATCTTAATGGAATGAGTCGAATAAGCAAACTCATCATTTTCAAGAGTTTGGGTTTTCTAGGGTTTTGCTGATGCTAATTGGGTATTTGTAATTTGGATGCAATTTTGGGTTCGAGGGGAAAATGGAGCTGACTGAGTGATATTGAAGCCTTTTAGTTATCGGTTTTTTGGGTTTGCTGCTAGTGCTTGGGGAGTGGGACTTTGGGGGCATGCATGTATTTCATTCTTGGTGTAATGTATATAATTTTGTTGAGGCGTTGGTGAAATGTGATTTTTAGGGCAAGATGGTGTCTCAGTCGAGGTTTACACTGTATTATTGGCAATATTGCAGTTCGATCGTTTCTATCTTCAAGAATGTTGAAAATTTGGAACATGCCATAGCGATGATAGTAATATAATGGCTCTATTGAAGATGCTAAATGGTATCCTCTCTAAAAAAATGATACTGAATAGTATGGGCAAAATACGTGAAACTTGGGAAATGAGTGCAGCGTTGCTTTTTGATAAATTTTATGGATAATGTTTTTAAGACATTTTTGGCCTTAGGTGATTGACGAAATATCAAATGTAAAAGTCATGTCTTCTTCTGTTATGGCTAAGACATTTTGTAGCTTGTTTGGAGAGATATTGCGATATGTTTCAGCGGGCTAGAACCTTTACTCTTATTTTCCTTTTTTTTTGTTATTATCATTCATTATGAATGATCTCAGATTTCGGGCCTTACTGTCTTGTACAATGGCAAAAGTCTTTGGCAGCCAAATGCAAGTGCATTTGCTTTTAAGAGCAATTGCTTTGTGCGAAAATATTGAATGGTAGGAGTATTTTCTAATGTCTCATCCATGGCCAGATCTTGCTCTGGTTGGACAATATCTATCTGATGAGTAATGACCTTTTCCAGCCTCAAACACTGATCTGATTGTGAGCTGCACGTGTTGTAGATTTGTGGGCAAGTGGATTCACTGTAGTAGTATCTATCCAAAATTTCCCATTGGACTGGTTATATGAGTTTTATTTCCAAGAAAATAATAGTTAGAGTAAATACACACACACACATATATATATATATATATATATATATAGATTTTGTTCATGACTGAGGGAATACGAGTCGTGCTTTTCTAACTTAAGAAATTAGAGCTCCTATGTGCATGCATTCTTATTTGTGCATTTTTGTGTCCACAGTTATAGTTTTCTGTCTGTTTCAACTCAAAATCCTTCAACAAATGAACCTTAAGCCTAGAGTCATAATTTCTAGTTAATATAGCATCCACAAGTAGCCATTGAAGCGTTGACTCTGGTAGCTACAACTGTGGCGTTTTTGCAATTTGACTCTAAGAACTACTCGTATTATTATGGAGTGACAAAAAATAAGCTAAAGCTGGCATTCTTTTAATAGGACATTAAAAGCATATTTGCTTAGGTCGATATTGATATCTTTCTTCTCAAATATTTTGACTAAATCAATTACATTCTCTATAATTTGTGCTTTACATGGTGACTCTGGTTTGTGATGGTCAGACTTTCAATTGTCGTAAGGGGAGGGCATATCTGTTCAGCAATGTGTAAGTAATACCAACTCTCTCTATCTGCACTTTCTTATTTATTAATTCTTTTTTTTTTTGGCGCATTCTTCTGGAAGTTCTTTGGAGAATTGGCTGGATGTATGTTAGAAGAGGAGGTGGACAGGTGGTCAATTTGAATGCATGTGAAATTTAGAGAGGATCAATTTTGCACTTGGGATTGTTGTTTGATTTTAGCGATGCTGTTTTGAAAATAAGTTCACATTAACCTGGCAGGGAATTACTTGTTGATGGTAAACATAGGATTTTGTGCAATATCCCTCGTAACATCCTCCTACCAAAACCTGTTCCCCCAAACCACAACCTCCAAATATATTTTGCTATTCAAACTGCACCTGTATTTCCTTATACAGTGTTTTTGGTATTTGAATCAGTTATTCAACAAATTAATTTAGAGCAATTAACCTTTGATGTGTGTTTGGTTAAGTTTTAAGATTATCCCATGTGCCAGATCTTGCAAGTGAAAGAAAATATAAAATTCAAAGTTTCTTCTTTTCTTGAATCTCTAGGAAATTAAAGTGAATTTTCCAATAATAAGAATCCTACCTTTCCTGTCCTACAGGGTGAACATATCATTTGGGGCTGTGGAAGAGAGGTTTATGCTTTCTGGTATGCATACTGTGGGAGATATATTCTGTTGTTGCTGTGGACAACTTCTTGGGTGGAAATATGTAAGATTTCTATATCTGATTTGTGGTTTTGTGTAGTAAATGTTGCTGTCACCCACTGTGATCCCATGTGAAAAATAATAACATGACTGGAAATGTCTACTCTCTCTGTAATCTGAAAAATTTTTCAAATGATGACTAATGTATTTTTTCCTTCTTGATAAAAATACGATCATTAGAGACATTTAAATTAGTGGCAATGGTCAAAGTTTCATCTGAAGTGATCTTAGTGAAAACATGTTAGTTTCTAATAGCATTTCGTCTAAATTTTGAGTGCCTATCTATGTGATATCTATTCTTAAATCTATAGAAATCATTGTCATCCAAACACTTAGCTTTATCTTTCACGTTACTTTAACTTGGAGTCCAGTATCTTCCTGTTATTAATCTTTGAGAGGTCATTATATGGTGTAGGTGGCAACACATGACAAAAGCCAAAAGTACAAGGAAGGAAAGTTTGTTATTGAAAGGTACTAATTTGGTTAGAGCTTTTGCCTTTCCATTTTTCATTTTATATTTAAGGTAAGGAGTCATTACAACTGAATTTGTGTGGGACATTGATTATGCAGATGGAGGATAGTTGAGGAGGGGAGTGAGGAATTCAATTTGGAAGCTCTACCCAGTTCAAGTGATGCAGAGAGTCATTAGGAATTTAATGCAACTTTGTGAAATCAATGGTGCAGAAAGTATTAGAGTTTTAGGAGCTATAAACTTGAGACCTTGAAACCTCTGTAAAAAGTGCAGGTTTGGTGGAGTTGAGGAATGGGGTTACATCAAAGAATTAGAATATGCGCATTTATATCCTCTACGCACATCAAATCTTGATTGCTGGATTCAGATGTGGAAGTAATAGTTTTTGGAAGGGATTAAAACCAAGAAAATAAACCAGTTTCTGTATTATGGTAGCAATATTTGTTATCAGATTAATTTTCGTTTGTTGTGGTGTTTGACTAACGTGAAAAGCAAAGTCAATAAACACCGAACTCCCCATGGTAGATAATTCAAATACGAGCCTTCCTGTCCTTGGCAGCTTTAATTATATTTTGGCCCTCCAGCGATTGACTGTTTAAACACAAACCAAACGCAGGCGATATGGGGTGCCTGCGACGTTGACGTCTAATTCATTTATTTTCTATTTTGCAGGACGGTAATAATAATAATTCATTTTAATTAATTTAAAATTAAACTTTAATTATTGTTATCGTGTGATTAATTATAAGTAAAGAGAAAACGTTTTTAATAGGAAGTTGAAAGGAACCACTATATCCAATCGATATAGAGTTGGGAGTTACGATTGGCCCACAGAAGAAGCGGGTAAGATTTCGCCACCGTCCTGTGCATAATGAAAAGCCTCCACAGGGCTATGTGCGGTTCTTTCTCTCTTCAACACGTGGTCCTCGACATCTAGGGAAGTTTACTAGTACACTCCTCTCCTTTCCCACCCCACCAACCTTTTCTTAAGCCCATTGTTTCTCTCTTCCCTTCTTCCAATGCCGGTTTTCCTATCTCCAATCCTCCTATTAATCCTTCATTAATTTCCCATTAATGAACCTTCTTTTTTTTTATTATATTCTATTAATAATCAAATATGAGAGAACTAATAATAAAATTAGACGCCCACAGCGTTAGTGGGAAGTTCACTACTGCTATATTGGATCCCACTTTCCCCTTAACGGCGCCGTTAACCTTGAAAATTAGATAGAGGAGAAAATTTAGGACAGAGTTTGGAACGACGTCGCAGAAGCGCCGCCGCCTTCACCGACAGGGTCACGGAGTTTGTGTACGAGAGACAAGAACAATAAAGGGGCATTAATTTAGTGTTTAATTTATGTCTTTGTATGGTTGGAAACGTTAGACCGCCGTGACCTCCTCTGCTGCCGACAGATTCGCTCGTGAGGAAGGGCCCAATCCCAAACAATCCTGCGCCGCTGCCACGTAGAACACGGGGGTGGCGGGTCCCATTTTCAGCAGATTATTTTGAATTGTTTCTGATCCAGTGTTGTTGAGCTATCGTCTTCCATCAGTACTCACTCATATCTCCTAATTTTCGTTCAAATTTTTCATGAGGGGACCACACAGAGAGTGGGTGGGGTCAAATCTGTCGTTGTAGGAGGTGAAATGACGGCTGGATCGGCGGAGGTGGGTATCAGCAGATGGTGATGCTGGGTGCAGGAGCAGCACTGATGATGCTGCTGCCCACTGACTGTTTGCTGACGTAAATGCTATGCAGTAGCTGAGTTGAATCCCGCTGTAGGGAGCTTGCGTGTTTGCGTTTTGTTTTGTTTTTTTTTTTTAATTATTTTTACACTATTTATTAATATAATTATTAATAATGTATTCTGATTTACCCCACCTCCTGCACTGGCTATGAGTTGCCTGACCATATATTTTTCTTTTTTATTTTAATTATTTAATTTGATTTCTTCAAAAAAAAAAATCCTGACATTCAGATCATCCGATTCTGGGCTACGTACAACCCGTCATTTACACCATCAGATAAAGATATTTCTAGTCAAAAGAAGAAAAGGCAAAACCATACGTATAACCTTTTTATTATTATTATTATTATTATTATTATTATTTATATAGGAAAGGGGGGGGGGGGGGGGGTGGGGAGGGTGTGGTTTGGATTTTCCAGTCAAAAAGAAAGGATGGTGGGTTGATATTCTCTTCCATGATCATGATTATGAACATTCTAATGATTCGAGCTTTTGAATTTAATTCTGAAGGTTAAATATTGTTGGATTTTAGAAAGTTATAATATTTTCATTGGCTTTAATATGTCATTTCATCCGAAATACAATATAGGGTGTTGATGAATATGTGAGCTTTTGATATATTTATTTCACCTAATTATATTCTATATTGTAACTCCTAAAAATGGCATTTGTAGGCAATTGCCTAAGTAACTACAGTGTTAATATCCACAGAACTTTTATATAATCTAGATTTTAAATCTTATTATGATAATAATAGAAAACAAATTCAAAACTT
Organism: Hevea brasiliensis; assembly: GCF_030052815.1. Taxonomy (NCBI): domain Eukaryota; kingdom Viridiplantae; phylum Streptophyta; class Magnoliopsida; order Malpighiales; family Euphorbiaceae; genus Hevea; species Hevea brasiliensis. The sequence goes on from NC_079503.1 coordinate 83,322,488, forward strand.
ATATAAAGAGATATAGGAATATCTTAACTTAATTTCATAATTTTTTTTTTATCAATTTTCATATTGACTTAGGAGACTATCTACTAATTAATTGATATTTCTTGTATTGTAGATTCAAAACTGGCTAAAGAGGATAACAATATCAATATCCAATATAAAATTTTTATTTTTATTAATTTATAACTATTTTTAAAGTCATTATATATATATATATATATATAAGTCTAATAATATGTAGTATTGATTGTTTATAATAATCAAGTAAATTTATTGTATGATTATATCCAATTTGAATTATATTATTTATGTTAATATGCATGACTCCAAAATTATAAATAAGTTTCAAATTGAAAATGTTAATTATTTTAATTTTTTTTTGTGAATTACCTTTCATTAGACATTCAATTTCATTTTTTTTTATTTAATTAATCATTGGAGAGAATCCCTAGTTGTATTAAAGATACCACTAAATATCCCTTATAAAATTTTACTTGATATTTCTCCCTTTCAATTTTTTTAATTTTACATCAAGATTAGAAAACAGTATGCTATCAACTATATAATTAAAACTAACATTTCTTTTTAATATTATTTTACATTTTGATGCTATTATGAGCTTTTTCTATTATTATAGATGTGTAAAATAAATAAGAGTACACTGATGAATTGGCTTGGCAATCTCTCTAATACTTCACTCAATAATAGCACTATGCAAAATATAGAATGTACTAGAGAGAGAATAATATACTTGACTATAGAGGGTGATCGACTAGTGAGGGTGATTGACTTCTTCGCATTTGGTCGATCAATTCATCATTCTCGGATAGTCAACTTCTTAGAGCTCAAATAGCCGACTAGTTCTTAGAGTTCAGATAATCAACCGGTTCATAACGCTCAAATAGTCAACTTCTTAGAGCTTAGATAACTAATTAGTTGATCATGCTCAGATAGCCAACTTCTTGAAATTCGAACAACTTATTGGTTCTTCTTGCTTGGATAGCCGATTGCTTCATGTTTGGATGAACCATTTCCACTACATGTCACCAACCTCAATGAGTGCATGGAAAAACTTGCCCATCACGCTTATGGTTGTCTTAATCTTAGCATTCGTCGAGGCTTATGATGGTTTACGTCAAGTGCTCGGGACTATTGTTACATACAAAGTGATAAGTCTACTTAAAAAGAATTAAACCCAACAAAAAAGAAGAAACCCATTGAATTTATCATTAGTTTCATTAAGAATTACAAATATGCTATTGGTTGGATGAGATTAGCCAGAGTTACGCAACGTGTGGGTCATAGGCTGAATATAAATCTAATATTATTTGCCACGGTTTCAACTTCCATGCAGCCACCATCAATTTGTTGGAATTTGATACATCAAAAAATAAGCGAGTATCTAATAGGGTGACATGTGTATACTTTATGTAAGAAGTTGGAAAAAGTACTTGGTACAAGAAAGGGAGAATGTAGGAGTACTCGGACATCTGCTAGAGAGGTCAGAGACCCTAAACACCCATAAACACCCACTAGTATGGACATATTATGGTTGTAAGTCATGAAAGAAGTCAAATTATGGACCTGCTTGAACTTCAGCATTAATTATATCATACAAGTGCTCCAAACCCATAAAAACTGATATCGAACCTGAAAAGATATGACTGAAAATAGGATGAAACCTAACTTTTAAGCCTTTAACACATTGACTAGTTAAAAAGGGAATTGACGATATTAATAAGTCGTCAGACACTTCTATCTCGCGTAAACAGGTTGGATAAGGCAAATACGCCAACCTTATTGACTAATTAGTCACCATCAACCCAAGCATGTCAAGATTGTCGATACTGTCGAGACACTTGATTTGACCTTGAGATGAATGTCCTTGATTTATACAGGTCACTTGTGGGAGTTTATGTGTCCGATAAACATTGACTTTCTAATTCTATAAATAAGGATCATCTTCCTATTAAATGGACATATTTTTTACCTAGCCTTTATTACGCCTTGTTAGCTTTAAGCCGTAGTTCATTCTTTCACTTTCATTGTCTAAGTTTAAAGGGACACGTGTTGTCATCTTATATACCTACCCTTTCTGTTATTATCAGAATTTATGAACCTCTCATTTTTTTAAGAATAATTTAATAACTTCTCTTTTTAAAATATCACTAAAAAACATTCACACGGCTTATGTGAAATTTTATTCCTAATTAATTGAATCAAATTAATTAGTCATTGAGACATAATATATTATTAATTATAGTAAAAGCAGTTTAGAACAAAAAAGTTTGACCAAGCATAAGTCATAAATAATATACATCGGAGCAAAGCAACATTTGATATACTATAAAATAATTACATATAATATATATTACTATTTTTGTTTAAAATTGTACTTCTTAAAGAATGTTCTCTAGAATATGCTAAGAAATATGCTTCTATCATCTTTATCTATGAATAAGGCTAGGTAAGAATGGAAAAAGGTTCTTTTTTTTTTTTTCAGACCTTCTTTTTCTCCTCTTCCTTTCAGACATTTTCTCTCTTTCCTTTCTACTGTATCTCTACTATACTACTATCCCTCTAACTTGAGTATCAGAGGGTCCTCACAAGGAATCTCCCTAGTGAATCTCTGACCCTTTTTTCTTTACTTGCAAGTCCCTTTATAACTGGGACAAGGATAGTGGGACCATATTATTAAAGCAACAGTTTCAGGCTTCATCAGGTTCATTGTTAAAGATTTCATGATATGTTAATATCCTTTTGGCACAGCTAAATCTAATTGGATGATGGACATTGTTTGGATTGAAACATCTTCATAACTGTTAACCTGGAGCACCCTAAACGTTGCATTTTTTACGTTCTCAAAGGTGTTGTTTCGAATTTGAAAACGTCCACCATTAATTTCTCTGCCTATACATACCTTTCCTTAGAGGTTTTCCCAAAATTTGTGCCCATTTCACATCTGTTGCTCCATTTTGCTCTTGCTTTTCTGAGTTTTTTTTTTTTTTTCACTTTCCATGTGCTACTAAATTTTTCTTTTTCTAATGAACCTCCAATGAAACTTGTAAGGCAAATAGATTTAGTTGCTCTAACGCCCCATCTCCTTTTACCTTTCTATGAACCGTAAAATGAGTCACAAAGAAGATAGCCAGCATATTCCTCCTTTCGGCGACGTATTCGCCAACCTTTTATCATGCAATGAAGTGTCAAAGGGTAATACCCATACCCCTATCCCCTTTTGCTCTGCAAGGAGCTCTTGCTACAGCTGAAATTGGGGTACACGTTGTACTTGAAATAGTCAAGTTTGGGGCATCAACCCCCCACAAAGCGAAAGTAAATCAAGACAAAGCGAGCGTGACTGAGATACGATCATCATTGAAGGGAAGCGATTTGATGAAGATCATCTCAGTAGTTCAATATCAAATAAAAAAATTCCTTATATCTGTTAATTTTATTACTTTTAATCTCTAAATTTGTTTAAGGGTAAACTGCATAAGGCCTTTTTAGTTTTGCAAAATTAACTATTTAGGTTCTATTTTTCTAAAATTGAATTAAAATGTCTCTATTTGTGAATAATTAAATTTATAGGGACTAAATAATATAAATATTTAAGATTAAAATAAATTAACTAATTCTTTTTTAAAAAAATATTAAAAAGTTTGATTTTATAAAATAAAAAAAATATTTAATTAAATTTAAAACAAGACTAAATAATTAATTTTTAATAAAATATAAGTATCCCATAGTAATTTACCTTTGCTTAATTAATTGTTCTCTTTTATTAGTCCTGCGCATAAAATATTCGGATAAAAAAAATTAAAAATGTAATAAAATATGAACATATTAAAAAAAATTATGGTATTTTTTTATTTTTTTATTGACACAATCATATAATTGCCTTCTGCTGATGATATTCTTTAGCCATTTATTGTACCGTAAGGTAATTTAATATTCTTTTGTTGGAAGCAATATTATATAATTTAAAATGAGAGAGTTGCCTTGTAAAAAGGAATACAATTGGATGATTATGACTTATGATTTATTTAATATTATTATTAAAAATGCTCTATTTTTTAAATATATTAATTAAATATTATATTAATATACATTTTTTAAAAAATTATTTTTAACTCTCAATTTTAATTTCAAAAAAAACTTTAATAAGATAGTGACAATTGAGTGAGACATAAAGAATTCTTTCTTTATTTTCTTATATATATATATATATATATATATAAATTTATATATTTAATTTTTATGATTTTATTATTAAGTTGACATTTTCTTTGCAGACAAAAGGCACCGTCCTACAAAAATGTTGAAAATGAAAACGTTGACCAACACATTATTTAAGATATTGAAGAAAATCTAATTGTATATCTCATATGAATCTAATCCGTAATTAATTAAGAAAAGTGAGGTCCTAATTGCATGATTAAAGCTTTTGTTCCCCATATTAACCTTTATCCTTTGTCTTGTGGCTTGATTCATTCTCCACTAAAGGTTTGTTTGGATGAGTGAGGAAAGGATTAATAATAAAATGGTAAAAAAGATAAGGAGAGGGAAGAGAAAAAAGAGTTGTAATAAAAAAAATTTTATATTTAAAAAGGGATAAATTAATAAGAAAATAAAGAGAAATAATATATATTTTTATATTTAAAAAAAAAAGAATGATAAATTTAAGAGTTATTTAAATAAAGTTTAATAATCACTCTTACCTCTTTTTTTATCCATTTTTATAAGAAAAATTAAAATTTGAGTGATAAAAAATCATAAAACTTATCTTTAATTATTTTTATCTTTTATCTATTCACTTATTTTCAAATAGAAATATATAATTTATTTATTTTTTCTTATTTTTATTTACCATTTCTTTACTCTCATTTAAACATATGAATAATAATAAATTATTAAATATATTCGATATATTAAAAAAAATAAAATATTGATTATTCATAAAAAGATAATTATAATTTAAATTTAAGATATTAAAACTCGTTCTTCAAGAGTGACAATGTACATATATCAAGAGCATTGTGACATGTTGCCATTGTTTTTTTTATTATTATTAATCAATAGCATCACATACATAGAAAGACATATCCAACAATGGAGAAACTATAAAGTCAATGAAGAAATTAAGAAGAAAAAATTAAGTCATTATCAGTAGTGCCTAATTTTCTTATTTGACATATTGGCGTATGTATCTTGTTCACTACCCAATCCCACTTGGAGCCGACACACCTTTGATTTCTTGGGTAGCTTCTAGTGCCACCTATTGCCCTTTTTCCATTTGGCTTCCAAATTAAATCCTTGATCATTATACCCTCTTCTCCATTATTGAGATTACCCCACACACACCACACAATATATATATATATATATATATATATATATATATATATATATATATATATATATATATATATATATATATATATATATATATATATATTTATTTATTTAAAGTAGAAAATTAAGGAATTAAGAATTTAAATTTAGGTCTATTAAATGAGTGATATGTTTTCAATCATTAGATTAAGTCAGACTAGGCTAATAAGTCTATTCGAAGTGGCTTGAAATTACCAATTTACAATTTACTAAGAGGGTGGACTCGAACTTAGCCTGAAACTTCTTCCAAAATTTTGCTTCTGTTTTCAATTCAATCCAGTCTAGTTTAAATTCAACAGTTAAAATTTTTTTGTAAAATTTTTCCAAGTAAGAAAAACTAGTTTAGCTTAAAATTGAATTAAACGGTTTTAGTTTCAATTTTGAGTCGGTGCATTCACGGTTCAAGTTAAATATAAATTTGACCAATTTTAATCTTTTTTTTTATCTAATTTAAATCGGTCTAATTTTAAATATGAATCAATTCATGATTGATCTAATCAGATCATTCATATTGTGTTAAACCCACAATAAATCGAATTTAGGATAAAATTTCTCTTGCTTACACCTCTTTCAAACTTCTATATGATGCCTTTTCTCTTGAACACCACCACCTAAATTGCCATGGATAGATTGTCTTTTGCTCTTTTTAGCAAAATGAATCCAATCGATTTTGCTAGGAATAAAATCTTCAAAGACTTAACAGCTTGAATCTAGAGGATGAATTTGAGGCTTTTGATTCAACTAACACTTAAATGGATTACTTCTTTGACAAAATATGGATTATTTCTTAATTTTTAATAATATTATGAAGACACGCGCCACTTCCTTATTCTAAACTATTGCTTTAAAAAAAGGCAGACTTTATCCATTACCGGAACGCGATAATTTCCGTCATCTCACGAGATAACGTAACAAAAGGGGGAAAACCTTTTCGCGGATTATCGTACAGAAACAGATCTCGGTAACTTAACAACGTTAATTACTTGTTCACTAATTCCTATTAATGAATTTGACTGCGGAACTTGGACAAAGAACATTAAGATAAAGGGCAGTTTCGTCACTTCAAAGTATTTTAAGTGCCATTACACGCGCTTTGACCATAGAGTGGTTCCAATTGAAACCCAATTCGGACACTGCTCTTCTCCAAATATATCAGAACCCGTTCCCTGCCACTTACCGATCTTGAAAGGGAAAGGAAAGCCAATCCCACATGCTTGAGCTCGCGTTCTACCATCACAATTTTCTTTCCTTCCTCTTTTTTTTTTTTTTAAATATTTTTAAATTTTAATAATGTACACAGAATCAACCATGTCCGCAGCCCGCAGCAGCAAGTGCGAGTGAATCCTAAATCTCGACTCACAAGAGCGTGGAAAACAAACGCTAGTGAAGCACTTGAAATGTCATTAGAATGTAAAGAGTAGAAGTTTCATTTCTGGTTGTTAATGTATTGGTCAAAACTAGGAGAATCCATCATATACTAAGGCTGTGTTTGGATAAGATGTGGAGGAACAAAAAAAGGGGAAGCTTGAGATCAATTAATGACGTGTATAACATTTCATCTATTCATCTGATAAATGTAAATAAAAAAAAATAAAATGCGTGAAATTACATTATATTATTAAAAAGACAAGGTAAAAAAGGTGTTTCATAAAAACACAGGAACATGTATATACAGAGGCCGCTCAGTTTTTTTTTTTTTTTTTTAATAATAGTGATTTGATGTTACTCTTACTCCCTTTTAAAACAGAAATGAAGGTGATGAAAAGTAAGAAAAAGGGAGATTAAAAGAAAGCAATAAGGTTAAAACCAGCCGGAAAATGTCCTACAGGAGCACAGAGCTCATCGTCAGTCGGTAAATAATATCACAGCCACAACGGTGGAGGCTCGTTCAAATCTATAGGTAACCCACGTCTCACAATCCCCAAAAACGACGGCTGAACACCAGCTTCCGGCACCGGAGGACCAACGCCACCAGCAGCAACAGCAATCTCATTTTTCACAGACCCTGAGGCTTCTCCGTTGAAGTTAATCTCTTTGAGAACCCCAGTTTGCAGGAACTCACCGAGGGCGAAACGGTGACCAGCAGTTGAGCTCCAGCGATGGTGAGAATCAGAAGGGACGTTGAGGTCGAGAGAGAGACCAGTGGTTGGAGCGGGGAAGTTGGTTTTGGCCTTAGCTCCACGGAGAGAGCGAGCTGCACCATCATAAGCGAGTGCAGCTTCTTCAGGAGTGTCAAATGTACCCAACCAAACCCTAGTTTTCTTCCAGGGGTCACGTATTTCAGCTGCATAGCGACCCCATGGCCTCTTCCTCACACCCCTGTAGTGTCCTTCCCTTGAAGAAGCCATGAGAAGAAGCAAAGCAAGCAACAGAGTAAAAATGAAAAAGCAAACTTTACACACTACAGAGAGAGAAAGAGGAGAGGAAGAGAAAAGAGCTCTAAAAAGAGCAAAGAGGGAAAGAAGGGCATAAAAAGTGGAGGGACCCACGCAGTCACCCGTAATCGTCGGTTGGACGGCACGACCAGCTTATGTTTATATAAAAGAATTGACAGCCCCCCTTCTGTATCTCAATATAGTACACATGTTGACGTTTCAACCGTTGGATTTTCTTCAACGGTGGAGATACAAAGATGGATATACAAATGACCAGCTTTAAAAACTGGGTCCCTGAAATTGAAATAAAAAGGAGCAGATAGCCGCCGCCTGATTAGACATTAGAGGGAGTTTGTGTGGGTCATGTGACTAATCTCAGCGCCGGTGGTGCTGATGTCAGCCCTAAACCCATGTTGTACGGCGCTGCTCAGTCAGCGGCGCCTGCCTTTTGTTTGCTTCTGTTTCATTTATTATATTTTATTTATAAAAGAATAGAAATTGAAAAATATATAAGAAAAGGAAGGGATTATGATTGATTATAGAGAGAACGTGCCGTGTCGGCATATAATTGGAGGATACGTGTTCTTTTAAGGTGGAGGGTTGAGAGCAAGAGAGTACTACAGGGCCCCCACGTGGAGGGTACATAGGGGAGTGGTGTCTGAGTTGCAGGAGACAGGAACGAGTCGAGTTATAATAGAAAGATAGCGTGTTTGACTCGGTTTTTGGGGACCTCTGAAAGGTAATAATAAAAGTGAAAACAAATATATACTGTACGGTGTGGAGGAGGATGGTGGTGGTGACTGAAGCCTCAGCCTCAGCCTCAGGCCTCAGCCGCTGCAGGAAACTGACACATGTTCACGTGAAGAAGGTATTTTCACAATATTGGTTGAATTTCCTTTTTTTTTTAATATATATTTTATTTTTATAATTTTGAATTATTACATCAGGGACACGTGTGGAATGGTAATAGGAATTAATTTTCATTTTGTTTGATTTTTTTGGTTTGTTTTAGGGTTTGGGTTGATAAGAAGAATCGGACACATGGTCGATAGCTCAGTCGCAAGGTTGGAAGCTTGGACCACTGCATATTAATATTTATTTATGGGAAATTAATTAAATGTCTATCTCTATGTTTTTTATTTCCAAGCGGAAAAGGGAACCTCTGTCTTTTCAACCTTATTAAGGAAATTTCCTGCCTACTATGTGTGTACCCAATTATGAAATTGTGTGAGATGTGAGTTTAATATTAATCAAAATTAAATGAATAATAATTACCCAAATATTATATATTTATAATTCTCAACATCAAAATACTTTTTATGTGTAGTCTGCTTTGTATGATACCTATTAATGGACTTCATTAATAGGCCCCATTAGTGACAGTGATCCAATGAGCCTCTCACACCTTCATAATGAGACTACAGCTGCTGCCACTAATTTGGAGGAAATAAAGGAATAGAACGCAAAAAAGAGAGACCATTTCAGCAGAGCTCTCTCTCTCTCTCTCTCTCTCTCTCTCTCCACCCCCTTTTGACAGTATAGCTGCAGAGTAAGTAAGTGGGTATAGCACAAAGGCAAAAGGATTGTGCTGAACGGTAATTTCTCAATTTAGTGTGTGGTCCAAAAGATCAACTTCGCAAAAAATTCACTCCACTGAGGTCAGCTTTCCTCAGCTTCGAGCCCCCAAACTCATAACCAAAATTCAAATTATGGCTTACTGCTCTCTGCCCAATGGTACAAACCAGCTGCCCTAGGTTAAATTATTTTCTGACAAATTTAATCGTATTCTTCAACTCATCGGCAAGGTTCAAATTATGGGCTATGCATACCTCCTTAGGTCAAATTATCAAGTTAATTAGGAAGTCATCTGCCCTAAACTTTCTCCACAGCAATTCTACGGTGAGTGCTGCTCGTTCTAAACAAAAGCAGAAACATCTTTTCAGCGCATACTTGCCATTACTAACATGACTTTTCATCACTGCTCGAAAAGGATTTCTCTGAAAGGCACAAAGTATAAGCAATTATTAGTTAATTACTAATTGCCAGTTAACTCCTTTTCATCATCACGAGGACATGCTGATACAAATTTAGAGAGAGAGAGAGAGAGAGAGAGAGAGAGAGAAGAAATGACAAAGAATCGAAGAGAAGAAATGCAGCAAAGACCATTGCTAAATTACATGTATCCATTCTTTAAAGATAACGACATATAACCTGAACTGAAATTGTGTATCCTATATATTATCCTCTCAACCTGAACTGAAATTGTGTGACCTCATGGTGCAAGGGACACAATCACATGTTCCTTTGAAACTACATATGAAAAGTAGAGAACTGGGAAACTTTAAATTTACATCTACGCATCTTCCTTTGCCCGAACGGAATCAAAAAAATTGAAAAAATGCACATGATTTTTCACTCCATATGGCATTTGACAATGCCATGGATAGATGCAGCTGTTTTTCTACCCAGTTTCTTCATCTTCACTGAACAAAATTATGAAAGAATGGGCACATGAGGAAGTACAAGTGCGCCAAATCAATCATCAGGTCTTGGGACCCATGTTCAGAAGCAAATCCAATTCCAGAAACCAAAGCGGGAACAAATTTTAAATAGAGTGAATTCTGAAGGCCTGGTTGATTAATCATGACAGTAAGCTAGGCCCATTCTCAGCAGCTGTCCTTGCATAGCCATGATTATGATGCCTTGTCATCTGGATATCATGCGCTGTTTGGATCCTTGCTTTTGCATAAGGAGCACCTCTTGCTGTTAAAGACAAAGTAAGGTAGGATGTAAATTTGCATCCAACAGAAACCTAATGTTACTTGTTAAACCCTAATGTTTGATCCATTTTACGTAACTGCATGGTCTAAGACCACTTTCTTTTTGCTTGTACATGAGGAAGTCAAGAGGGAAGCATTAGGATGTTGATTATGATTAGCTGTCTGCACTATTATCATCCAACATTATATTGCTAGGAATTCACAATTTGTTAAGGAGAAACAACTGCTAAATCATGCTGTCATTATCACTGTTTTTCCTTACCAGCAATCTGCTGTGCACGGAGTATATTCTGTCGTCTTTTCCACCAACACATCAAACAGATGACCATGAGGAGGAATGCAACAGATGCACCAAAGGCAATGCCAATTTTTGCACCAGCAGAAAGGTGGGGCCCACAAGTAGGCAATCCAGGCATACCACAAAGACCTGCATTATCGGTAAAACTGCAAAAACCACAATAAGGATTCCAGTAGACTTAGTACCAAATACAATGAAATTACAGACTTTCCATTTGTCCTCGTCTGTTTCAGACATGAAATAAATCTAACCCAGGCATAAGCTTGCATTTTCTCTTAGCATGTTATCACACATAAAATCAAAGCCAGCAAAGTTTTTAGGAGCCACATTTATAAGAGCTTACTTGAAGCTAGCTCCATGCAAAAGCCTTTCTCCTAACGCAGCTGGGACTCTTCCAGACAGAGAGTTTCCATTGAGATTCCTGTACCATAAAAACTTAAATTAGAGTCATCTTCTGAATATTTATACAATATCAATTAATTAGCCACATGAAAGATCTTACAATCTCCGAACTGATGTCAACTGTCCAATGCTGTCGGGAATTGATCCATTGAAAAAGTTGTAAGAGAGGTCCCTGCCATGCAATTAATGTGATAAGGCAATGTATTTATGCAATCTACCCTAAATCAAAGAAAAAATCAACATGATTATATGCAACTAAGAACAAATAAAGCAAAATTACATGAGTGATAGTTATTTATCTTCATTTTCTTATAAATATGATTTTGAAGGACTTAGTTTGTAAAATTAAACCATTTATTCTTCTACCAAACCAATAGCAGCAGCTAGGCAGCTAACAATGTGACAAATGAATAAGTTACACTTACAGAACTTCTAAGCTGGTTATCGTTCCAAGTGATGATGGAATAGCTCCAAGAATGTTGTTAGTACTTAAGTTTCTGTAAATGCCAAAAAAAGATGTGAGAGCTGGCAAACCAGAAAGATCTAAAAAGCATTAATCCTGAAAGTAGTTTCTATATGAAACCAGAGCAGGACATGCATTTGGCACTTACATGCTTTGTAAATGATGGAGCCCAGATATGTCATTTGGCAGGAAACCACTCAAACCTTGGTTGTCAAGACCACTGACCATAGAATAGCTAACACCTTAATATCGTAAGCATCAATCAATTGTATTCAACATCAAACTAATTGGAAGAGGGATTGCTCAATAGTTCAATCATTTGTGGAAAAAGTTGAAGGCGCAATTGGTAAAAACAATTGAAAATTGGCTGTACAAACCACATGGATTTCTTGTTAAATTTTAAATAGAAGATTTGATGGATAACATGTGAGCTAGTCATCAATAGCTTTTGTGTTTCTTGCTTCACCCTGCCTTATATTCTTCATTGTAAATGATGAAAAGAACAGACTACAGAGTCAACTAGCACAATCATGTCTAGTACCAACTTGCATATAATAATAATAATAATAATAATAATAATAATGTATAGTACCAACTTCAAGATGGCATGCTTTTCAAACTTATTATCAATAAAAGGACAATCCATTCAAAACAATTTGTACAGATGGAAAAACTGAGAAGGTAACGATACAAGCAAAACAGATGAGCACAAAAGTAAACAAACAATCCCAGGAATTAATTGGAAGCAAATGAAATGAAAAAGAAAACAAGGTTAAGGATCAAGAAAGTACAGTCCATCGATGACCCATTTGCTGCTAGTTCTGTCAAATTGACAATCTGCTCCACTCCATGGATGTTGTTGGGGAACACACGGATCACCATTCCAGCCAAACCGAAGTGGAAGGCCCAGTGCACTCTTTAATGCCTGTAAAGCCCTAACTGGAATAAAGAGTAATCATATTAGTAATGACTTACATATGTTCCAATTTCTGAAATGCTGCATTTGCTATCCAAAAGATATTTCTCCAAATATGCATTTCACAATGATGAAAATAATCACTGGTAGATATAAAACCATATGATCAAACACCTACATTATCATCATCTAAGACTAAAGAATGATAGCACAGCGATAGACAAAATCCAAAACAACATCTTGATACCAAATTTTAAGTTAATAGCTACCACAGCAATGCATGGTGGAAATAGATGTTGAAAGATGACCATACAAAAAGTGATCCAGAACTCCCATAGTCATGGAGAAAAAAATTTCGTGGCTTTTTCTGATTACTCCCATGATGGCTTACTTTATTAGAATTTTTATTTTATGGAAGAAAGCTTTAAGCATCGGGGAGGGGGTATTTGTGAGATGAGAAATCCTTTTCAATAGAAAGTTTATATTATACAAGTCATAGGAAATTTCAAGTAAAATATGGGCGTCTTTATAATCTGAGTTAAGTTTAAAACTTTCTATTTTTACAATCATATTTATTTTCCTTGATTCTAAAATTTTCTTTTCTTTATGTAGAAGAGCAATGGGTCCGTACTTTTCACAGTCCCCTTACAAGTTGTTCCCTTTTATTTAATGAATTTGTCAAAGTTTAAAAGATGTTTTCCTCTTGAAAAGAAAGTCATTTTCTTTTGACTAGAAAAAAACAATTTCCATTGCCCAATTTTCTTAAAAACCCAAATGCTAGCAAATGTGGAAAATTTTCTATAAAAAAAAGGAGCCCAAGATTTCTTTCTAATATCTTCTTTATTTGTGCACTTATTATTCCTTTCTCAATTCATAAAATTCCCAAATCTTGCTCCCTTAATTACCATTAATTACAAATCCTTAACAACAACATACGTTCCCATCCTTTCTCCTTTGATTCACAATGTGCATTATAAAACTCTTTCCCTAGCTGTTGGAAAATTCCAGCAACACATCAATTTACCTTCTCCTAATAAAGCTATACCATTTTCCAACCACATCAAGACCCAAAACCCTAAACCCATTTTTCTACCATTATTTTTGCCTTTTTTTTGCTAACTTTAGCTCATATTCAGTCAGATAACTCAAGTCTGTCCTGCATCTGCGTATTTTTGCCTATTTGACAATACCATTCTCATACAGCAGCACATTAAGTTATTCTCACATTAAACTATATTATATAACTTTTTATATTTTCCCCCCAGCAGATGAGATGCAGTGGTGGATTTCCTGAAATGATTCAAGTCACACTAAAGGTTCCTAATTTTAGTGGCACTACCAAGAAAACATTGCTTCAGAGTAGTGACATAAAGAAAGCATTAAGGATGCTGGACAACAAAGAAGTGAATCTGAGTTTTCTCACTCCCTTATTACCATGAGTTGTTGATTTCTCTTAAAGAAAAACCACTTTTACAACAATCTGCTGGACTTTCTCCATTAATTAAATGTTGCTTGGTGATTTTGTGTAACCATCAGGGCTATGGGAAGAGCCTCCAAAATAGAACAAATAGTACTATTTCTGTGATCTCTAATGCAGCAAAAGGCTGAGTAACAGAACTGACTTGATTCTAATTCCATTACTGCTGGGACCCTAGTAACTGGTTGTCATGTTAGAAAATTGGCAGTGACCAAATATAATATGTAAACAAAACGTTTTTGAGGTACTAGACACTAGACAGTTAATTAAAAGACAACTTGATCTGCTAAAAAAGGTTATCTTCAAAACTGTTGTTACGATGCAAATGCAATAAACGACATCATAATTATGAAAATCAGATGCCAGTACGACAATAACAGGCATGTTTTGAATGATTTCAGGCCATAATTTTCTGAGAGCACTGCTCCATAAAACGGATTAAATTTAATGCAAATCAAACAACCGCTAGATGTCATATATGCAAACTAAATGAACTTCATAGCAGCATCATAACTCAAAACCTTAATGAATAATGCATACATGCATGTATATGCAATGATGCACATTGATATGCAGAAACCGTCATTCTATTATTTTATGTCCCAAAATGAAAAAATGTTAAAACATAGATTGTAAGTCATGATCACGCCAAAAAAACTAAGATCCATACTTGTTTCTCTAGTCATAATGCAATCACATTCCAACAACAAATTACATCAATAATTCACAGTCTAAATGTGCCTTTAAAATGCAGAAACTATTGCCCCACAAATGATTGAAAATGAGAGTCAAATGCACCCAAATGGAAAAAGTTCTTTTTTTTTTTTTCCTTTTTTTGTTACTGTTGCTATTGCTTCGTATTTGCAATAAATTTTCCAACTTTGTAACACTAAGTTACTCCGTTTTTTCCTTACAAGATCACCCCTTGTTGTTAAGCCTTTTGGCCTTTATATATGGCTTTTCACTGTGAGGCACACCTATTGGCCTAAGGAATTTTGCATGATAGCAGTTAAATGCTGTTGGAATTTTGCATGATAGCAGTTACATGCCATTGGGTTTGTTTCTTTTTTTTTTTTTTTTAAATTTTGTGAAATTAAAAAAAAAAAAAGACACGAATCTAGGTTGACTCACATATGTGACCCAAACCCAAATTCCTCCACATAAATTTTAACAATCTTAAAAACATAAAAAAAAGGAAAGGAGCATAGTATATGTACCTTCTTCCAATAAAGTTTTGGGCTCAGCTGTGATAACCTCGAAGACCTCAATGGCATTGATTATGGCATGGCTGCCTTCTTTGGGGTTCAAGGTTATTGTCAGCGTTCTCCCATTAACAGGAACAGTTGTGTTCAGTACAAGAGCCGTATAACGATCCCCACTCATTTTGGTTATGTCTACTTCGTCAAATATGACATCACCATTAATCAGGATGTCAAATATCCTTTGCCCTACATCAGTGACTGAAACATCAATCTCGGCAAAGTGTAGCCAAATTGAATAGTTTTTATGAGGATCCACATCCATTGTATATGCTAAATCTAGCTGACTATCAGTACTAACAAGGGCAGTCTGATAAAGAGCTTCCGGGTAAAAGTTTGGCGCATTTGAAGCCTTTTTAATACTATTTTCAGTAGATATAGCTTTATCAGAACTCTGTCCAAATGTAGTCATGCGACTCCATAATCTATCCCCACCCCATCGGTCCCCGCTATAATCTACATCGAATTTTGATTTCCCATTGCCACAACTCAATCTGGTCACTGTTCTGAGGATTACCCCTTCACCCCACTCTGGGCCAAAATAGTATGCTCTATCAGCAACCTCAAGAATTTCAATTGAAAGGATTGCTGGATCTCCATGACCAGTGCTATGGAAACAAATTGAGGCAGTACCATCCGTGAGGAACACTTGTGCTTCAGTGAACACTTGGTCCTCATGGTTACTCCAGCCTGATTGCAAAGAATAAATCTGGGTGCCTTCGACAGAGATGTCAAATAAAGGTTCATTATCAAAATTAGGGTCAGGATCGTGATGAGCAACCAATCCAAAGAAGACCCTTACAGAATAACGTCCTCTTGGCACCTTTTTAATATTGTAGCAATTATTGGGACCTTCAGATAGCGGGAAATAGCGGAGAGTTTTAAGTGGAGGAGCAACATAAACTTTAGCAGTTGAATTAGTTGGAATTCCTCCTGTATATGCAAAATCCTTGTACCAAAGTGTATTGGTTGGGAGAGTACGCACATTTACACGAGATCCACAGCTTATGCGAATAACCCAGGGTGCTGTGTAGAAAACAAATTTCATAACTTCAACACCAAAAAACAAGCAGAAAAAAGATACAGAAGCAGAAACCTAAAGATAGCAAAAACTTAATCTTTCATTTGAATATGAAATATTCTTGTGTTATTGAGATGTCATAGTTCATTTTATTGTTCAAAAGGTTAGACCAGGGTATATATTCTCTCAATATAACATAATAATCAATGTGACAATAAATAATCAGCTTCAGCTCCTCCATCATTGCCAATCATCCAGACATATTTATAGAATTGACAACAGAGAAAATCAATTATTCATAGTTTTTTCCTTTCACTTCTTTTCTTCTTTATTTTCCTTGTAATTCCAACTTTCTATGTACATTAACCGTCCGTCTCCTGACCATAAGGTTAAGAAAGTTTTCGTTTCTTTCTTTTTTTTCTTCCCTACATTTTTCCAGCAATAGAGCAGATCCAAACTGCTAATACCATATCCATTTGATTTATCATATCCAAAAAGCTCACCACTCATCATCATGTCAAAGAGAAACAAAAGATATAAAGCCATAATCAACCAAACAAGAAACAGCTGATAATTGATAAACCACACATACACATTCAGAAGATAGAAACTAAAAATATAAACAAAATCAACTAAAATGCAAAGCGAAAATCACTACAGGAATCCCTAAATGAAATCCCGAAGCATCCAACGATCAAAATTCAAATCACAGAACTAACAAAGTTAAGTGAAAGTACTCACCAGGTCCTGCTAAACAAGTGGAGAAAGCTAAGCAAAATATAAGAAGCCATGATTGGAGAAAAAGAAATCTCGACATTTAAGCTTCAATTTCGCTTTTCTCCTGTTTTGCTTTTGAATGTACGCTCTCTCTTTCTCTCCCGTTCTCTCTCCACAGTCTCATTCCTTCCTTACAAATTGCAGTCTTTTTGAGCTTTTTCAGAGAGAGAAAAGCACGTAAAGAAAGAGTGAGAGGCAGGAGTGAGCGCAGGCAATCAAGGAACATTTAGATTTTTTATTTTCGCACTTCTCTTCATTTAGGCGACTCGTGGAATGAGCATGTGATGGAGTGCCTGTGGGGTTCATTAGTCTTGATGGACCTTTTTAATCCAACGGTGTAGAAAACTCACAAGTCTCCATCAGAGTAGTTCCATGTTTAATGGGCGCACTTTCACGATTATATGGCGGGTCCCAATACTCGACTCATGATGACGGAAGGTGAAGTGCCAGGAGGAAGTTGCTATTTCCAGTTGTGTTTTTGCTACTTCCACTTCAAAAGTCCGTATGGTCATGAGAAGAAGACGGAAAGGTGAGCAGATTTGAGACTGAATTGAAAAATCAAATCGAATCAAATCAGTTTAGTTTAACTCATATATATATATATATATCAACGAAACTTTAAGATTTTTTAATTTTAATTTTTAAGTTTTTTTTTATGCTTTTATTATTGAAGTTTGATATTAAAAATATAAAATTTTATAAAATTTAAGTAGATCGATTTAAAACTAAATCAAATCGATATTTATTGATTTGATTCAATTTAATTATCTCTTAATGATTGATTTAATTTAATTTTTAAAAGTTTTAATTTTATCAATTTGATTCAAAATCGAACCAACCATTTACACACCCCCACGAAAATGTTCCCATGTCTTTATTTCGCGTCTTTATTTCGTGTCGATTTCCTTGGTGATATTTGGGACGTAGATTTTAATCGGACGGTATAGGATGGTCGTAAACTCGGTTTATTTGACTTTTTTCTCTTTAAGGAATGACCGTTGTCTTGCGCGCAATCATCGGGTTTGGCATTACACTGTCTGTACATAGATATAGTTGAGTGCTCTAATGAAAAATTATTCAACCATCAAGAAGGAAATTTCCAAACTGTACCACAAATACTTGACTGATAAAAAATTACATTTTGCATGTAATTTATTATAATTTTAATTAAAGTCAAGTAAATTATTTTACACTTAAATTTTATTAAAAAAATTTTATAGCATCATAAATTTTTAAAATATCTTATGATATATTTTAATTTTTATACAGTAAAATTAAATTATTTTTAAGATTTCGTGTGAACTCCAATAATATTAATATGTTAATTTATTGACTAAAATATGAATGATATTTTATTTTCATTTTTGCAAAATGTAAAGTATATTATAGGATATTTTAAAAGTTTAAGGAACAGTGAGATTTTTTTAATAAAGTTCAGGTTGAATTTATTAATTAGATATATTAAATAAATTATTTTATATGAAATAAGTATTATATCATATAATTTCTCCTAATAATAAAAAAAATGAAAATTAAAAATAAAAAAGAAAGTGAAAAAAAAAGGAACTAAGACATTTCTTTTATAAATTATTCATCGTGTTTAAATATTTTCTTTCCTTTATAATTAAACTTGTTAGTCCCTTGTAATCAATTTTAAAAAATTGACTTTTTTAATGTAATATTTTCTAATATTATATATAAAAAGATAATTCATAATATTAAATTACTGTAATTTAAAAAATGGTTTTTGCAATGGAATGCATATTACATATAGGTTCATTTTATGCACTAATTTAACACAGTTTTTTCATACATTTTATAGTTAAAATTGTAATTTTTCATTCAAATAAAATGTATTAAATGAACTTTAATAGTTTATATCTATACCATTAAAAAATAAAAATTATTATATGCTTCTAAAACACATACTTTTTTCATATAAAATCATAGATTTCAATTCTTATAAATATTGAAAATATAAAAATTTTTATATAAGAGAGTACTATTTTCTAATGCTCCATATTGTATGATCAACTACAAAAATTATTTAAAAAAATTACAATTATTGAAAACTCGAATTTATATAAGAATAAGGTTAATATTTATTAAATTAAATATTTATATATAAATTTATGTATTAATTATATATACTTTCTTTAATTTATACAAATTTTGATAAAAATATTTAATTTAATAATTATTAAATTACTTTATTATTTATAAATTTTTAAAATAGTGTATCTAATATAAACCTTACATCATATAAAAACTAACTTATTAATTACTATGTACATTCATTGATCGTTTTAATTAGAGGATTGAATAAAACGGATGAGAGATTTAATATAAACATTCATTTTATCATTATAATTGGATTGTTGGAGCAGCTTATGTTGGTTGAGCCAATTCATGGATCACATTCAAACTCTTTAACTACTCTTGGACAATTTAAAAATAAAAAAATAAAAAAAAACGTTAGGTGCTCCAACGATAATTCACTTATTACATTTGGTTTTTATGCACACTTCAATATAATTTCCTTTTTCTTTTAACTTCTTTTTCTCTTTTAACTATTCTTTATTTAAATTAAAAAATTATTTTATTTCTATCTATATAAATAAATAAACTTATAAATCTCAATTCTCATATAAATTTTAAATTAATTAACTTAAATATATTTGTATATTTATTTATTTGTGCAATTAAATTATTATTCACTTCTTATTTGTAAGATAATATTTTAAGATTTACATTTTCTTATTTGTGAGGTAATATTTTTTCTTTGCCCCTCTTACTGTTGTTTTTATTAAACACTTGGAGCAGGTGCGTGCCGCCAAATTTGGGCTTGTTTGGTGACCTTCAACTGGATTGGAATCCTCAACAAAACATAATCTAATTGATACAAAAATTAACTACTTCCCCCTTAAAAAAAGGTCAATGCTTAAAAAAAATCTTAAATTATATATTTTTTTTACAATTATATCTTAAAATACTATTTTAATAAAAATATCCTAAAATTTAGATATACTTACAATTGCATCCTATTATGATTTGCATCGTTAAAATCTAATTTGTCATTTCAACATCTTAATTAGCTAAATTAACACTAATTAAACTCATTTAATTTTGTAAAATAATCCTTAATAACAATAAAATGGGTTATGCACATATTATCATTAATAGAGAAAATTGATTCTTTAATTACTAAAGTAACAAAGAAAAAGTTGGCTTTCTCAGTTTCTTTGTGTTTCTTTGTTAAAGAATAAAAAAGATGATTATTTTTTCTATTTTTTTAATTAACAAAAAAATACCCAATTGAGTCAAGAAGGTTTTTTTTTTTTTTTTTGAAATTAAATCAAGAAGTTATGCTGATTAAAACTCATTGCATTACATGTAACAATAAAAAATCAGTAATCAATAACTTTTCACTGCATTTTCTCGACAATATTCTCTGAGCATTTTTAATATTAGCAAAAGTAAAGGAAAAACAAAGCACTAATTCGGTTTTGAACTAATTCATATACATTCCATAATACATACATAAGTCTTTATAACATCCAATAGACTTTGAGTAGCTGATGTTAATGCGTCGATGGAAACAGGG